>NC_050476.1:14088168-14356168 GCF_013373865.1 Monomorium pharaonis | reverse complement strand
ATATGTACAAAAGTTTAAAACTTTATTTTTATTTATACAAAAATTTTTTTTAATCAGAAGTATATATTTATTAAAAATATTTAAAAAAATATTTATTAATTTAGAAATAATTATTATTACATTCCAAGAAAAAACTAAAAAAAAAAGACAAACAATTGGACAACAAGATTGTCATCAAGCGGTTATAGGATACATATTTGTTTACTATATTTACACACTTTTGTCATTTCACAATTTTCTTCATAGATCTACAAAGAAAGTTATGGATTTATTACACGTTTTCTTATCTTAATTTATGAATTCACAGTTAACTCTTTATGTCAGGTGATGCAATGTTTAAAGCTGTTTTATAATCTGTTTGCAGACATCAATCATGGCGTGTGAGTTTAACGATGACGTTGTAATAAGTGCTGATTCTCGGGATACATGAGATAAAGTACAATCTATTCTAATAAATTTTATTGATTACAATTTTTCACATTAAGTCACATAATGTTTTTAAAGTCTATGTCTCTAACCGTTTTGCTGATAAATTGACGAAAGTAACGAATTATATTTATTACTGCCGTTCCGGCTCGGCAGTAGACACTCGAGCAATCTTTTGACATTGTAGCTTATCATTGTATCAGTAAGATATCAGAGAACATCCATAAATTTATTTCATATATATCACAGAACATTGAAAGAATGTTCTTGAGATCTGTCAATGTTGAACATTAAAGTGAATTTTTTTTAAAGATTGAATTTATATTGATTTTTCCTCATTGATTGTTAATGTTACTGCAACGAAGCAATACAAAATTAAACAATTTATTTGAAAATTTAAAAAAATTATACACATGTACATGCATTTGCACGCGCGTACATACAACACTCGTTGTGAGATAAGAAAGCAAAATAAAAATGACTAATATGATTAAAATATGATTTAATTTACTTAAAAAATATATTTATTTATTAAAAAATAGTAACATATTTATAACATTATTTTTTATTGAATATAGAATAAAAATTCAGTGTATCAAAATCGACATTTGTTTACCTAAATTTATCTATTTCAAAGTAAGCCTATCATATTTTAAGCAGCAAAAAAAACAATTTAAATTTATTTGCTATGTTCTTTGACGTAATGATTAAAATGCATTATTACATATATAAATATTTTGCATTCAATTGCGTATGACATGAAGATTTTACATAGTAATATTATAAAGATAATATAGAGAATCTAATTGCAAGATGCAGAATCTAATTGTATCCTGAGGAATTTCGTGCTATAGGCATTGTAATGCTATCTTTAGTTGCTATCTCCGTGCAATATTTTCTTTTGTCCAACACACACACACCACACACACACACACACACACACACACACACACACACACACACACACACACACACACACACACACACACACACACACACACACACACAGCGCAAAATCTAGCAACCTTCTCGTGGTGCGCATCGGATAATACTAATGCTGGCGGTAACAATCATAAACGGACTAAATTTAATATGTTATAATTCCGCTCCCAAAAATCGTACAGTTTTCAAGTTTTTTTCAATTTGTAGGGAAAAATTTATATTTTGCAATAATTTTTATAAAGTTTACGAGAAAAATTTATTGCACCCCGTACAGCGCGTCAAAGTATGAAAATTTTTGAAGACAAAACATGTTTTTACTTTTAAAGAGATGTCGAAAAGAAAAAGGAAGAGAATTGAAATCTGAAAAATCATCTTTAAAGTAGAGACTTCAAGCTTTAAAATGGAAAAAAAAAAAAAAAAAAAACTTTCCAATACGATAAGTTTTTGCGAAGTTACGATTATTTAAAATTTAGTGAAATTTGGTATAAATTTTTGTTAAGCTTATTTTCTTGCTCAGTATATATAAAAAAAAATTTTTTATACATACGTTACAATTTGTTTTTCAAAATTGAAAATATGCTCTGTTACATAATATAATTCTAGTTTAGTTATTCTGCATATAAAAATGTATTAATACTATTTTTTTATATTATGTGCGCAATATTGTCATGTGTGCAATGTGTATGTGTGCAATAATATCATGTGTGCAATGTGTAAGAGCGTATTAATATTATGTGTGCAATGTGCACATGTAAAGTAATGTCATGTTTGCAATGTGTATGATCGTATTAATATTAAGGGTGCAATGTGCATGAGCGTAATAATATTATGAGTGCAATATGCATGTGCGCAATAATGTCATGTGTACAATCCGAATGTGTGCAATAGTGTCATGTGTGCAATGTGTATATGTCCAATAATGTTCTGTGTGCAATGTGTTAACATTATTTCTTTATCTTATGTGTGCAATAATATCATGTGTGCAACGTGCATGTGTGCAATGTGTATTAACGCAATATTATCGTGTGTGCAATGTGCATGTGTGCAATAATGTCATGTGTGCAATGTGCATGTGTGCAATATTATTGTGTGTGCAATGCGTATGTGCGCAATAATGTCATGTGTACAATCCTACTTTTGTACCTTAATTATTTTTGTATGTACAAACGAAGCTATAGGCAATCGGGATGTAGGCAATCGGGAATGTAGGCAATCGCGCATTTTTGCAAAATTTGTGTGCAAACGAAACTGTAGGCAAACGAAGCCCATTCTTTTTTACGCTCAAACTATTGGAAGTTTTACTTTGTCAAAAGAACATTTTAAGCGTAAAATTTTTTTTAATTTATTTAAACAAATTTTGTTATAAACAAAAAAAAATTTTTACGCTTAAAAGGTTTTCTTGACCCAATGTAAAGCTTCCAATATATATAATAATTATTTTTATATTTTTTCATCATATTTTCCAATATATATATAATAGTTCCAATATATAATAGTTACTTTTCCCACCCTGGTCTAGCAGGACAATAATAGGTACAAACGGGGGGAGGGGGGTTCCGTTTGCTTACAATCCCGATTGCCTACAGCTTTATTTGCACACAAATTTAGCAGAGCTGCTAGATTGCCTACATTCCCAATTGCCCACAATGTCGATTGCCTACAGCTTCGTTTGCACACATGAAAATAATTAAGGTACAAGAGTAAGATTGTACACATTACGCATTGTTACGCTCATACACATCACACACATGATGTTATTTTGTTCATATACATTGCATACATGACATTATTTTACATATGCACTGTGACGTGACGTTTTTTGTCAGATACCGAGGCCGCCTTGACAGCAGCCGCAAATGCTGTCGACGCGGAAACTACCAACGACGAGTGGTACAAGAAGCGATACAAACAAGTCTTCACGGATCCGAAGCGATTTCTCCACTGGAAAATCGTGGAAGATCAATTATATTTCTTGAGACCGAAACCTATTATTTCTGAAATAGTAGAAGATTTAGACCGGTGGAAACTTGTATTGCCGTGCGAATTGCGGGCCGACGCGCTGGGCGAATTCCATAACGCGCCTCAGGCCGGCCACTTGGGGATTGACAAAACGTATCAACGCTTAGCAGTCATGTATTTTTAGCCGAAGATGTTGATCCGAGACGTGGTCAGGTATCTGATAGTGTGCGATGCCTGTCAGAAAACGAAGGTAGAGCAGACAAGTCCGGCGGGGTTGATGGGTTGTCGCATAGCGGAGAGCCCTTGGTTGGTAATCGCTGCGGATATCATGGGTCCATTACCCTGTAGTAAAGCAGTCTTTTAGTATCTTTTAGTGGTGCAGGATCTTTTTACAAAATGGATCGAGTGTCGAGCTCTTAGGGCGGCGAATGGCGTGAAAATCAGAGAGGCTCTAGAAGATCTTGTTATCTCGATATGGGGTACTCCAAGGTTCCTACTAACAGACAACGGAGTTCGTGAATCGAGTAATGAGAGATTTTGCGGACGAGCACAAAATCGTATGTACGACCGTACCGCCGTATCACCCCCAGGCAAACCCCGTAGAGCGAGTGAATAGAGTTTTAAAGATTATGATCGTGGCGTTTATCGATCAGGACCATCGAAAGTGGGATGAACATATTATCGAGTTCCGCTTCGCTTATAACATCTTATTCTTCGTTAGGCACTTCTCCCGCATTCCTGAATTTGGGTCGTGAATCATTACCGAAGAAGTTGGTGAGGGGAGCAAGGGGTGACGTGGCGGAGATCAAAACACGCAATATCAAGGAATGGTCCGAATATGAAGCAATTAGAGACTATGCATGAATGGGTTACCGAGAATTTGGAGGAAGCCTACGACAAACAGGCTTCGCATTACAATTTGCGTCGCCGACATCGCGTCTTTGGGCTGGGGAAGCTGGTGTTGAAACGACAACATGCTTTGTCGTCGGCCGCACAGAATTTCGCGGCGAAATTGGCCCATTCGAGGGACCGTATTGAATAGCGCGGAGGTTATCCTCCGTAATATATGAAATAGCCCGTTTAGACGGGTCGCTCGCGGGAAAAATACATGTGCAGAATTTAAAACCGTACCATACTCTTGTCTTAATGTAGAAATAATGAGACTACCGAGCAGAGAAGACAAAGTGGAGGAGCAGCGTTCTGTTCCGGTACAAGAATTTAGTAAAATACATAGACGACCACTACTCCGGATTTTGGGAGGATGTGGTGGACGTCCAGACGGTTCAACGCGTGTACAACGCGTACAACGCGGGGGGCCACCGTCCGAGATTGTCCCGCTACGAGCGACGTGGGGGTCAATACGCCCCGAGTTGCGACAGATAGTACCATGTCGCAAACAGACCTCCGGGGCCGCGACATAAAGCCCCGAAGGCCCACGCGAAACGTCAGGATCAACACCCGCCCCACACCGCCGGAAGACCAGAACCCAACGGCGACCGCGACCAGGGCCATACCGAGAGAGCAGGGACGGAGTGTGGAGCCCCGCCGAGCTGTCCTTCGGCTGTTGGAATTGCGGGGGCCGTCACCGTTATTCAGTCTGCCCAAGGCCAATGCGAGCCTTCTGTTTTGGGTGCGGACAAGAGGGGGTGACAGTGAGGTCGTGCCTCAGATGCGGACCCACATACCGAGAGGGAGCCGCTCTGCAGGACGAGCGAGGACCGCGAAGCCGCGGGAGAAAGCGGTCGCTGAGTCGTCGAGGTCGCGAAAGCATGGAGCGGCGAGACAAGAGCGACCGGAGGCGTCGTTAAAAAGCACTGAAGGGACGGGCTGAGGCCACAGGGACCCGACAAACCTCCTCACTTCGGAACCCTGGACTTTTTGTTTCTCCTCCCCTTTCGTCGTTTTGTTTTTTTGTTTTTGTTTTGTTTCCCACATTTTTTATATTATTATCTTTAGTTCCGTCGGTTTTCTGTTATTACTTTAAGTGTCCCCGGTGATACCGAGCCGAAGGCTCGTGGGGAACGTCAAGTTCTGTGCGGTACTAAGTGTCCTGTATAAAGTGCAAGGGAGGAGTAGGAGAAAAAAATATAGTTTTGTACGAGTAGAGTAAGAGTTGTTATTCGCGTGTACGTCCCTATCCCCTTAGATTAAGGAACAGCGTGACACGTCGATTTCTTCGGAGATCTCGAGAGTTGTTTCGGTGCGGAAGAGGATATTGCTTCGTTGATTTTGGTGAGTGATGAAGAAGTCGGCTCGTGGAGGCAGGAGAGGTGGGAGGTTAGTGAAGGCAAGTAATGTGGAAATACCGCATTTTGTCAGTTTTGTGCAAGTCTTTTGGTGCTCACTTTAGTGAAGTTTGTGCGAGTCGGTTGGTGCTCATCTTGGTGAAGTTGGTGTCGGAGTGGTGGTCATCGACGTTCGTCAGTGGCCAAGACCTTCTCAGTCCTTCTCCGGAAGAAGGAAGTTGTGACGTTTCTCGTCCGTCACAAGAAGCGGAACGGCCCAACCGGGAAGAATCATTTAGGACCACGTCGTACCTTGAAGGGGGACGGCGGCCTCTCTCTTTTTGGCTAATTTTATGTTAGAAATTAATAGCAAGCGGATGGAGTGATGTGCCAAGACGACCGATTGTAAATCGCGGAGCAGCCGTCGAGAGACTGTCAATGGAGGGCCAACGAAGGCAAAATCATTTATTCAATTAATAAATTTTTTGCATCTGGATCTATTATTAGTTTTGTTCTTTTAAGTTTTTGTTCAAACCCTACTGTGCGCCGCTGGGTCGTCTAGGGGTGGTATTCATAGTCGAATCTTATTTAAAGATCGTCTCAAGCAATGTCTTAAGATGCTAATACGGGCCTGTGATTAGCTGATGGTATCTTAAGACAGTACTTAAGATGATCTTAAATATAAGATCCGACTATGAATACCGGCCTAGGCTCTCCATTGACAGTCTCTCGACGGCTGCTCCGCGATTTACAATCGGTCGTCTTGGCACATCACTCCATCCGCTTGCTATTAATTTCTAACATAAATTAAATAACGATCCCATCTTCATTGCCAAGATCCATCACTGATCTTTTTTACCATTATTCAATGGCAAATAGTTAAGTTTTAAGTCCAAAATCAAGAGACACGGTAGTATCTTGCGCCAAGTGAAAGTATAATTTACAAAAAATTATGCATGCGTACATACGTATAGGACTGTATATATATCCATTCACGTACAAATATACATGTATACATATGAAACAACGTACATTAATATATAGTTACATAGAATTGCACATACACATATTTAGGTATCTATAAATGTCTATATACAAGTATATACACACGTATATACGTTAGTACATATATGTATATAGACATATGTCTCGTATACATACATGCACATATATGCACTTGCGCACATGCCTATAAATACACACATACAAGCATACACACATAAACATGTTTGAGAACCGTTCATTAATCTATTTAAATACGTTTCATGTAATGATTCATCAGCCAAAGTTTACTTTCAGGAAAAAGTATCTGTGTTTGTATGTTTCATTAATTTTTAGCAATCTTATTAAAAAATTGGCTACGAGGGATCTCTTTCAAATTTCAAGACGAACATAAAAAAATGCATCCAAATTGGTTGAAAAATAAAGGCTCTAGTCATTTTTGAAACAACGCATGTCGGGCGGTCCCATTCTGCGGCGTAGCCCCGGACAGCCGAAGGACCGCAAATCAGGTCAAGTATCCAGGGTGTCAATACCGAGATACACAAGGAAAGTCGTGGGGCAGTCACTGCCGTTATGTCCTGTTTTAGAGAAGGAGGAAAGGTAGCAGAGTAACCGGGAGTCACCAGAGACGACGCCGGGGAAGTAGCATACGCTCTCATGCCCGCCGGCCAGAGTGGAGGAAACCCCAGCAGGAACGGTCGTCACGATCTCGAGAAGTAGGCTGGACGGGGCCTAATCACCCATGAGCCGGCCCAGCAGGAGCCAGAGCCGTAAGGAAGGCCATCGAGGCGTGCAAGCGGCAGCCTTCAAATCGCGCCGCGTCATGACCAGAAGCACCCTTGGACGCGAAGATCCTATAGAACGAGCAAATGCCTCCATCGACTAGCGATCTGTGTGCGCGGATCGAAGCGCGATCAATGCGCAAGCCGCTACCGGCGTTCGTGGCGCCCTCGACCGCTCACGGTTCGTCACTGTTTGGTGAGGTGACCAAGGGTGCGGATCAACGACCACCAGCGACGTCCACGACTATTGTAAGGCCACCACTTCGTCCACGATGTAAGGACGGAGACGACATGATCACCCCGTGATTCGCGAGATAGTAAAAGAGTTGATAAGCGCCGTAAGAAAATTCTGCGGCGAGTAAATTTAGTGATACCGAGCATATCTGGGGCCCGTGTCGAACTCCGTCTTATAATTTAAGTGCCCTTTTCTTGTAATTCTCCCTCTCGAGAACCCCCGAGCCGACAGTCGCGTTGTAAGCAAAAATTGCGATTTGCGGGATACCGGGACGACGCGAGAGAATGAGACTTCTGAGATGCGTGTTCCGGGATTAAGAATACCGAGGGCCCTGTGTGGCGGGCATTGCGCCGAGACGAGATCTCGAGAAATCCGCCTCTCGGACGAAAATACCGAGTACCCGGGTACGATGCCGTTATACCGAGGCGCTGTAACTGCCTCGCGAAGATTTGTGTAAGACCCACTACGGGCGGAGCTATACCTCGGCGTATGTTGAATTTTCTGCGTAGTGTGTGTAATCGCGTTTGTTGTTCGCATAATATTGTGTCATTCGTACAATCGGAATTGTACCGTCTTTGCATAGAGCAATTAATAAATACACTTCTGATTCGGGTGCGCTCGTTGTCGAGCCTTAATTGTGTCTCCGAACCGTCAGGAGAGCGTTCTACCAGCGAATAATGATTATACCCTGAACTGTTATATATTTCGATAATATATGATTTATTATATTGTTATTAGATGAGTCGTTAGTGACTGAGGGCCTCCTATTCCCACTTTCCGAGCCATAACATCCTAAGAACTCCGCCCCTCTATCATTTCGTGTAGAAGCGGGCTACCGGGTAATTAGCCGTCGTGATTAACTAATCTTTCAATTTTGTGCGGCGCGGAGTATCGTGCCTGGCGCACAGAGTTTGAGAGAAATAGAGTAGTGGGAATTGAAATCGTGACGAAGTTGCTGACGAACCGAGAAATTATCGTCGCAGCACATTGCACACATGATATTAATATGTTTATACACATTGCACACGTGACATTATTGCGTATAAACACATTGCACACATGATATTATTGTACACATAAGCTAAAGAAACAATATTAACACATTACACACATGATAATTAAACGTTCGTACATATTGCACACATGATATTATTACGCTCACACACATAGCACACATGATATTAATACGCTCATGCACATTGCACACATGACATTATTGCACATATGATATTAATACGCTCATACACATTACACACATGACATTATTGGTTACATACACATTGCACACATAACAATATTTCGCACACGCACATTGCATACATGATATCATTGCGCTCATATACTCTGTAAACAAGAGGAAGGGCGTGAGTCGCAGATGCGCACAGTGTAAAACGGACCATAAATCATCAATTAAATTCTATAAATTTATCCTAACATTAACTGAAACAGTAACCCGAAACAGTAATCTGATTGAAACGATGTCCACGCTTGTACTGTACCATATGCGACTGTCCAGGCACTCCCATCGATAAGGTGAGTGCGAGGGGGAGGGGGACGAAGTCTCCCTTGCACCTGCCCGTGTGTGCGTGCGTGCGTGCGTGCGTGCGTGTGTGGCCACAGCGAATAAGTGTCCACGTTTCGTACTGTTTCACATGGGTTTGCGACTTTCCATGCAAAACGATACCTACCTTTTTTTTTTATTTTTAATCTACTTTTATTTTTATTTTTAATATGATATATTTCGAAAACTAAAGCAGTTAGCTCTATAATAAGATCTATACAATTTTTTGTTGAACATAAAAAATATTATCAAAAACAATCGTCAAATCAAGGCGCCCAAGTTATTGTAATCGTGCCTTCAGAGTGTATGAGCGCAATGATATCATGTGTGCAATGTGCGTGTGCGCAATATTGTCATGTGTGCAATGTGTACATGCGCAATAATGTCATGTGTACAATCCTACTCTTGTACCTTAATTATTTTCGTATGTGCAAACGAAACTGTAGACAATCGAAATTGTAGGCAATCGGGAATGTAGGCAAGCGAGCAACTCTGCTAAATTTTTGTGCAAACGAAGCTGTAGGCAATCGGGATTGTAGGCAAACGAAGCCTTCTTGTACAAACAAATAAATTATTTATGACATTAATACAGCAAAATAAAAAACATTTTTGGCAACGTAATACATCATTTCCATATAATTTTTGCCGTAAAGTCAAATAGCGCTATTAGTTTTTTTTTAAAGTCGATTTTGTAATTTGTTTAAACAAATTTTGTTATAAATTGTTTATAATATTACTACAACAAAATAAAAAAACATTTTTGGCAACGTAATACATTATTTCCATATAATTTTTGCCATATAATCGAACGGCGCTATTAGTTTTTCTTAAAAAAACGATTTTTGTAATCTGTTTAAACAAATTTTGTTATGAACAAATTACAAAAATCGACTTTTTAAGAAAAACTAATAGCGTCATTTGATTATATGGCAAAAATTATATGAAAATCATGCATTACGTTGTTAAAAATTTATTTCATGTAATATTTATGAAATTTTCGTTAATTGTTCTGTTATAATTAAGAAAAAAATCTAATTAAGGTATATTTTACAAAAGTAGACCTTGCTTTACAATTTCTATGCGTTTGAATTGCAAAAAAATCTTATTTTATTAATTATATAATAAATGTTTATAATAACGTTTATTTTGTCTTTGTACCGAGTGAAAAAATGTTTTATCCATTATTAACGTATGTAACCAACTAATTTTTAATTTTACTATAATATTATAGTATCATCATAAAGTACACACTCTAAGCTTCAAAAAGCATACCTATAAAAATATTTTATGCTTTATCTTGGTCTTCAATATTCTGAGACAAGTTGAAAAACTTATGACAGAAACACAATTTTCTTAAAATTGCGAGCTTTTGAAGTCTTGTATTTTGCAAAATAAATTTTTGTAATTTTTTTTCACCTACAGTGCTCATAAAGTATTATAACAGAAATAATATCTTGTAGTTTTAAATTTAATTTAAATAAATTTATAGAAATAGCAAATGAAATACTGGATCAAGTTGAGAATTTCATATAATAAAATATTACGTTTTGATTACTAATTTAAAATATTATTTTTGCATTAAAATTACATTAAACTTCTAATTTGAAGTATGTTTTATCAAAATCAATCGTTTTTTTATATTTTTTAAATTATTTATTATTAATTAATTGGATACTAGGAACGTATTTGTGCCGAGCGTGCGGGCTCACGCGGGCGCTCCGCACTTGCCGTTACTCTAGGTCACTAACAAAATGGCAATACTTTTAAAAAATTCTAGTTTTTTAAATTATGGTTTTGAAAAAAAAAAATTATGAACATTTTTTATGTGAAATTTTCTGTTCTTTCGATTGGCGGCATTACTTAAAAAAAAAGTTTAATTAAAAAGTTATTTACCAAAAACCTCAATTTTGCATTTATTTTGTTAAATAAAAAAGCTCACTATTTAAAGTAGTAGATAATTTTCATATTTTGAATATATTGTAAAAGAGATTCCCATTGAATCTACCCTTCTATTGTTGCGAATTTTTCCTCAGTCAAAATCTAAGTGTACTCCACTATATAGCAGCACCTTAAGAAAGTGCTAAAGGAAACCGTAAATCTGAGTTTAGTTTATATAAGAAAAGAAGAGAGTAATCCATTAATATATGTTAGGTAGACGTAGATTGGGGAGGAGACACACATGATCAGAAATCTGTATCTGGACACTTAATTAAAATATTTAGTAGCATGGTACATTGAATTACTAGGAAACAAAATTGTATTGCGTTATATAGTTTCGTTGTAAATGAAATATGGTTCAAGAAACTATTATTTAATTTTAACATAAAGACTGGCAATTTTATGATTTTTGAAGACAACCAAGCATGTACCCTTTTCATTAAAAATCCAGAAAATAATAAAAGAGTTAAGCATATAGATTTAAAATATAAATTTGTTTGTGGAAAGTTTAGGAATGGCGATATACAATTAAAGTACATTAATAGTAAAAACCGGAAAGCAGATATAACTTAAGAGTTAACTAACAAGCGTTTTGTTTTATAAAATTGATAAAGTTTTAGAAAGTTTAGAAAGGTTTAGAAAGTTAAAGAGGGTGTATCACTTAAATTGTTATGTATAATGTTATTTCAGTTAAGATGTTTATTTTAAGGTGAAGAAGAGTGGTAGCGAAGAATAACATTAAGAGAGGATGTTGAGATAGTAATGTCATTTTACGTTAATAGCTAGTCTATAACAAAGTTTTATTTTATGTTAGCTAGACTGACATAGAAAAAAATGTATAGAGAGAATGTTCTTTCCGCCTTGCTATAATTAAGAAATAAAGGATATTTGGTAACGAAATACATAGTTGAAATATAAGCTATTGGAGTGCTTAACTGTGTCTTAATAAAACTTAAATAACAAAGGTTTAGAAGAAAGTTCAACGGGATTTATTAGCCTACCAAGAATAGTTTCCACTGCCAGTTTTACATCATAATGTTTCATTATTTGTAAATTTTGCGATCGATTCTCAATTATGAAAAGAGCAAGCTTGTGACTTAATTGTCATATTCTGCATTTATTTATTCTGTTTATTTAATATTAATATTTTATAATTTTTATAATAAATAGTATAAGCTGCAAGAGTTGCAATATCTGTGATGTTGTAGAAAAGAGTAAGCGGCCATCTTAGAATACATCACTGGCTTGTACCTTCCAATCACTTGATCAATGGATATTGCGTCGACTTTAGTTTTGTATTTATTATGGTAATGATTGATTTCTGGTTTCTTTTTGGTGATATATAAATCTTTGTGATATTTGCAATATAATGAGTGTTATTATTCATAACCTTTTCTTGTAATATACTGTACTTTTTATAAAAGTGCGTAAAACATTATAAATAATTGTAATTATCTGTTTAAATAGCCGTAAAAGTGTGTTAAATATTATTATTAATTGTATTTTGTAATTAAACTAGGTACTTAGAAAATTACAAATGTTTTCCAAATCTAGCAAATTTTTATAAATTTCTGTTAATTTTTGTAAAATTCACGTAGAGTTTCGTACATTATTATGTAATTTTTTTATTTTGTTGCAGTAATATTTTTAAATTTTTGTAAAATTTTGTAAAAATTTTTTCGCCAGAAAGGTTTGCTTTGTTTTTGCTACAAAATTTGTTGTTATGCTTTACTAGCAAGTTTTACCCTGTTATTTGCATAAAATATGCGTCATACTATCCAATGAGCACAACGATGTTTGAAAAATATTGTTTGAGAAACATTTTTAAAACATTTTTAAAAACGTTTAAGTAATGGAATAAGTCCCCTTTTTCTCATTAAGAAAATGTTTATTTTACATTAAAAAAATATTCTTTTATTATTTAATAAACATTAATTTAACGTTTAAACAAATTCTTTTTTAAATATATACTGAACATTTGCTTAATGTTTTAAAGACAAAAAATTGGTTGCATTATTCGATAACTTTGATAAATTCAACGTAAACTCATCAGTCTAGCAACGTTTAATTTCCACGATATAATAATTTAAGGGAGGAGACTATACATGTTTCAGCCAAGCCATAGTCGTACCTATTAGAACATGTTTAATTTATACACCCGAAAAAACGGTCATCCATTTAACTGTTAGCCACCGTCGAAAATTGTACGCAACCTAACACTTCGTGATGATCCGTGAATACTTCGTGTTTATACATACATATTTGTTAATGATCATTTCAATAGATGTTGTCAGAAGAATGAAACATGTATAGTTAACTCATACTTTTATAATTAAACATAAAGTTTTACAGTTTTTTTACTAATTTTTACATATGCGAAATAGCTGCGTGGAATAACTTATGAAAAGATTTATTTTTGTTCTGTTCGTGAAAAAATGAATGATAGATGTCATTTCTTATAATTTTTTAGTATTGTTAATGTTGTGCGACACTCACACCAAGAATAGCGCGAGTGATAAGGGTGTCGAGTGACACCTCGCGAGATGACACCGTCCGGCCTTCACACCGGACGTCGCACCGGGTAATGTACTCGATTGCCACCCGAAATCTCCTGATTTCCAGTGGAATGCACGTAGCCAGCAATTGCTGGCTAAGCAAGTGCACGTATCGTGTCCCGAGACACCAGGGACACAATATTAATATGCTATATTATTTCGATAAGTGCAATATATATTGTCTTAATCTCTATTTTCTTTATGTTCCGATGTTTCCATATGTATCTCTTAGAGGTTTCATTTATATTTATGTTTTTAACACTTTTATTTGCGACGTTACTTTCTCGGCTCGTCTGCAACTTTATCGCGATTTCACTTACGTTATTCTAATTCTCTTAATTGTTGGGCGCCAGGCGCGAAAAATCGCCGCACAAAATTCACAAAATAGTTGATCACGACAGCTAATTAATTACCCGGTAGCCCGCTCCCACGCGAAATAGTAGAGGAGCGGAGTTCTTATAATAAGGTGTTTTTTCTCGGAGAGTGGGAGAGGAGGTTCGCAATTACTAAAGACTTATATAATAATGATATAATAGATTGTATATTAATAAATTGTGTAACAATTAAGGAGTTTTAATCATGGATAGCTGTTCGAAATTCTCACAACGTAATCATAATTAATAGTTTGTAAGTTCTCCTTGCGAATTGGAGACGCGATCAAGCTCGACATCTCTACAGCAATCCTATGCGAATTTATAACACGATTGATAATCGCTCTACACGGTAACGATACAATTACGATCACAAAATTAGAACAAATACGAATAACGAAACATCTCGATGTTACGCGAACAGTTAACGCGATTCTCGTCGACGCTCGAAACACGCACGCATCCTACTCGTGATTCCACGCGCGACCTCATACACTACGCACAGCTCCAATATCTACGCCGAGGTATAGCTTTGCCCGTAGTGGGTCTTACACAAATCTTCGCGAGGCAATTACGGCGCCTCGGCACAACGGCATCGTCTCCGGGTACTCGGTATCTTCGTCCAGGAGACGGATTTCTCGAGATCGCGTCTCACCACAATGCCTGTCACTCGGGGCCTTCGGTATTCTCAATCCCGGAACACGACTCTCGGAAATCTCACTCTCTCGTGTCGTCTCGATGTCTCGCAATTTATATTTACAACGTGACTGTCAGCTCGGCGACTCTCGAGGGGGAGAATTACAGGAAAAGAGCCTTAGATTATGAGACGGAGTTCGACACGTGCTTCGGATATTCTCGGTATCACAAAAATTACTCGCCGCGATCTTCTCTTACGACGCTTACCAACTTCTTTATTATTTCGCGAATCGCGGAGTGGCCGTGCCGTCTCCATCCTTACCGCGTGGTCGAAATGGTGGCCTTACATAGTCGTGGACGTCGCTGGTGGCCGTTGGTCCGCACCCTTGGTCAACTTGCCGAACAGTGACCAACCGTGAGCGGTCGGGGGCGCCGGTAGCGGCTTGCGCATCGATTGCGTTTCGATCCGCGCACACGGATCGCTAGTCGATGAGGGCGTCCGCCCGTCCTACAGGATCCAAGTGTCCGACGGCGCCTCTGGTCCTGACGCCGCGCAATTTAAAGGCAGCAGCTCGCACGCCTCGATGGCCTCCCTTGTGGTTCTGGCTCCTACCGGACCGGCTCGGGGGTGGTCAGACCCCGCCCGGCCGACTCTTCGAGGCCGTGACGGCCGCTTCTGCTGGGTTTCCTCCACCCTGGCTGACGGGCGTAAGGGTGCACACCATTTCCCCGGCGTCATCTCTGGCGGCTCCTGGTTGCTCTGCTCCTTTCTCTCCTTCTAAAACAGGACAACGGCAGTGACTGCCCCACGACTTTCTCGTGTGTTTCGGTATCAGCACCCTGAAAAATTGACCTGATTTGTGGTCCTTTGGCTGTCCGGGGCCCCGACGCTCGGTCGTCTTGGCTCTCCATTGACAGTCCCTCGATGGCTGCTCCCCAATTTACAATTGGTCGTCTTGGCACACTACTCCACCCGCTCGCTATTAACTTATAAACTAAATTAGCCAAAAAGAGAAAGGCCGCCCCCTCAAGGTACAGCACGGCCCTAAATGACTCTTTTCGGCCGGGCCGTTCCGACCTTTGTGACGGGCAAAAACGCCACGTCACACATTATACAGATTCACTATTCCTTTACACTTGATTTATGCTCCATAATTAGTGAAGCTTCTTAATCGGGAGTCAAATATTTTTTGTAATATAAAATAATATTTTAAACTTTTTAAATGTGAAATAAAAATTACATAAACATTAAATAAATTTACGTAAATATTATTTTAAACAATTTATTAATATATTAAGTTAATATTATAAAAATATCAATTAAATATTATATATAAAATAGAGGAACTAAGATGGCGTCAGAGTGTATGGAAGTGAGTATGTGAACTCCGGAATAAAAAAAGGAATAGTGAAGATGAATGGGGGCGGAAAGAGAGTTGGGAGACAGATAAACGTGAAGAAGAGATCGAGAAGAACGGTAAGAAATGGAGGGAAGAAACAAAAGAAAGGAATAAAGAAGCAGTGAAGATGTGAAAATCGGAGTAGGGACGAAAATGAGTAGGCAAGACGGGAACGGCAGAGGAGATCAAAGAAAGGGGGTAAGAAGAGAGATGGTGGAGATAATAGAGCGGAGTTGGTGAAATACGAGGTATTGAGATATCGGGAGAGGACCAATAGTAAGAGAAATTGAGAGTTGTTCGAGAGTCGAAAACCGGGTTGGCAGGACTGGGATAAAACGGCGGTAGCGTGTCTTGTAAACGCATTGTTTACGAACATGTGGTCCGCGGCAAAAGCAGCAACAAAGGCAGTAGTAAGTGAGAAGGAAAGTGGAGAAAAATGGGTAGTTGGAAGGAATCAAGGGAGGAATGGAAGGAGATAAAAAGGGAGAAAAGCAAGAGATGTCGAAGGAAATGAGGAGAATGAGAAGGGAGATAGAAAGGTTAAGAAGGATGACGGAAGAGACGGCGAATATGATCAGGGGAAGAAAAAGGGAAGAGATCAGAGGAGACAAAGAGGGAGGGGAGGAGAAGGAGCAAGGAAGAGAACGGAGACGAAGAGACGAGAAGAGGAGACGGAACGGGAACGAGCGGAGGAGATGGACGAAGGAGATGAAGATGATCGGAGAGTGAGAGAGGGAGTTCGGAATGGAGGAAGGCAGAGAAAGAGAGGCTAGAGGGATAGGAGAGGAGACTCAGGTGGAAGATAGTGGAAAGGGCAAGGGCTGAGAGGGCGAAAGAAAAGGTGGTTGTTTATAATAGGAAACTCTGGGTGGAAGGGAAAAGATGGGGATGGGATGAAGTGATGGAGAAATGGAGGGAGACGGACGAGGAGGGAGTAGAGGGGGAGGGGAGGGAGGATGGGAAGGGGTATAGAAAAGTGGTGAGGGGTAAAGAGGGGGGGTGAAAGGGGAGTACAGAGAGACATGAGAAAGAGGGTGATTGATGGTAGAGGGCGGGAGAGTGGAAAAGATGTAAGGCTGCTCAATGACCAGGTTGGGTAGGGGGAGAAATAATGACATTGTAAGATTGGTGTAAATATATGTATATATGTAAAGTTGTGCAGAAGGAGTATAGAAGAAAGGTGCAAATGTAAGGGGTTTGGTGCACCCCAGAACACACCCCGCGAACTCCAATAGGAAAGCGGAATAAACGTATCTATATTTATCTATTATATATAAAATATTTGTTCTAAATTTTTATTTAATTGACTAATTATTGCAATATAAATATTAAATCAATATTTTTCACGGAAAAAAATAGTTTTGCTGTAGCAGCAAAACCGTTGCTGCTACAGCATATTTGTTGTGACAGCAATAAAAATTTGTTATTATAACTAATTTTTTACGATGTTGATTTTTACAACAAAATATGTTTTGTCTGTACAATTAAACGAATTTTGTAAAATAAATTTGTCCAGAAACACATTAATTTGCTGTGGAAACAAAACAGTCTGTTCTTAGCAAATATATTTTGTTAATATAACGAAATCATCACTGCTGATATGAATTTGTCACAACAAATAAAATTTTTTATTGTAATTAAACTAGTTTGGCCACGTCATTTCCCGCCAGTTAGTGCGCAGCGCCACCGATAGGCGAACAGGTAGCTTAACTGTCTCGAGAGTAAGATGTAGCCAACGCGTTACATAAAGACCACCCGCAGCGCGATTAAAGCAAACCAAAATCAGTTTCCTTTTCTGCGAAAGAGTTAGATCGGCTATCAACAGCGCTGCGCACTAACTAGCGTGCAAACTCAAGAGTGCTCGACGTGGCGGAGGACACATAATACTTTTACAGAATATATTTAGACGCAACTAGGTTTATATATAATTACAGGTGTTCGGGATTCAGTCTGTATTGAGTTCGCACCGTCGCGTCAGATGGCAGCATTTATCGGGCTAAGCTAACCCAGATGGTGGAGCGCCGCGCTAGCGTACCTTGTGCATATGTTGGCTCCCGTTTTACTTCGGTACGTGTGGCGGCGGTTTACGTTTTTCTATAGTGCGACCGTTTTCGACGTAATTTGTGCTCGATTCTACTGGTGGGATCTTCGAATACTATCTCAAGGACTGCTCAACGGAAGGACTCATTTAGTGATAAAGAGAGACTATCATCGCTCAGGTACATCATCAACGAGAGACTCACGCTCACCACGCTACACGTACGCCGGCGCCGCGTGATACCGGCTCACGGGCATCCTCATTACCACCGGTAACAGATTAATTCAATCTCTCCCGTATAAGTGATCAAGACTCAATCACACCCGTTAGACTCATTATTGTGCTCAGTAAAGAACAAGCGTGTGCATGATGTAATTTTATATCAGTGATCTTAAATATACGACAGCTCAAATTCGGTCTGAGTATTATGTGTGTCTGAGTATTATGTGTGTCTGAGTATTAATGATTTCCACATCAAATCAAGTTGTATTATTTATTCGAGCATTGTTCCACGGTGTCCTCTCACCCTGCTTCCATCCGTAGGGTGGCATCCATTTGTAGGTTAACTAGCAAACTCATCGCCGTCTCGCGAACAACAGGTTTCTTCATTTTTTTCAGATCTTTTCTATTCTAGTGAATTTTGTTCGTTTATGTAGCAAAATTATATAGTTGATATAGCAAAAATACTTCAATGGCAGCACAGAAATTATTTTGTTCTTATAACTAGATAATTTGCGAATTCAGTAAAACCATTTTTCAACTAATAAAATTAGTATTCTTAGCAAATCGTTTTGCTGCCCATATAATAACTAATGAAATTTGCTAAGACAGCATAAAATTTACTTTTTAAAACAACAGATTATTTTTCTTCATGTTTAAAATATTGTTTTAAACGATTTTTTAAATAAAGAATAAATATTAAATATTAATTTAATATTACTTAAATATTAAATAACATAAATTTTAAATAAATATTAGGTGTACAAATTTGCTTCCGCTGTTTTTTTTTTTTCGAAATTCAAGGCTTTATTGTGAAAAACTGGTTATACATTTACGATTCAATGTATTGTCCATCGCTGGCCACTACTTTCTCCCATCTTTCTGGCAGCATACAAATTCCGCGTCGAAAAAACTGGTCATTTTTTGAGACAATCCACGAATCGATCCAATTTTTCACTTCTTTATAAGAACGGAAGTGCTGGTCAGCCAAGCCGTGTGTCATTGATCGAAACAAGTGATAGTCAGGGAGCAATGTCCGGAGAATACGGTGGGTGGGATAGGACTTCCCATTTCAACGTTTCCAAGTATGTTTTGACGGGCTTTGTGACATGAAGTCGAGCATTGTCGTGACACGAGTCTTTAAGTAATGTCTCCAATTCTGTATTTTCGAAAACCTTCTCTCTTCCACCGCTATACCGGTCTTCGGCGTCAAAATCACAGTTCTTGTAACGTTAAAACCACTCTCGGCACTTTCTTTCACTAATAGCGGCCAAGTGGATATAATTTGCCCACGTTCGAAATGGCCACGTTCAGAGTGGCCACGGGAAATATTGCACGAGTTTAATTTGCCCACGTTTGAAACGGCCACGTCCGAAACGGCCATGTTCGGAATGGCCACATTCGGAACGGCCACGTTCGAAATGGCCACGTTTGGAATGGCCACGGAAAATATTGCACGGAGGTCAATTTGCCCATGTTTAAAACGAGTGAGTCCCAGATGCGCACAGTAATAAACGGACACAGCAAGCTGAGTGAAACGGACACAGTAACAAACGGACACAGACCAAACGGACACAGTAATAAACGGACACAGTAACAAACGGACACAGTGCGAAACGGACATAGTAACAAACGGACACAGACCAAATGCGCACAGAGCAAAACGGACACAGTGCAAAATGGACACAGACCAAATGCGCACAGAGCGAAACGGACACAGACCAAATGCGCACACTGTACATGCGCACGGACCAAATGCACACACGGAAAGTTGCAAACCCATGTGATGCAGGGAATGCTTTGCACGGCCTTTGGCCTCCCTCCCGCACTCCCCCGTCCAAGTCGCTTACCTATGTGGACTTTACTCTGCTTGCAATGTACATGGATTGCATTTGGACCGTGCAATGTGCGCATGTGCAGTGTGCGCATTTGGTCTGTGTCCGTTTCGCACTGTGTCTGTTTCGCTCTGTGCGCATTTGGTCTGTGTCCGTTTGTTACTGTGTCCGCTTCGCTCTGTGCGCATTTGGTCTGTGCCCATTTGTTACTGTGTCCGTTTCGCACTGTGTCCGTTTGTTACTGTGTCCATTTGTTACTGTGTCCGTTTTTTAATGTGTCCGTTTGGTCTGTGTCCGTTTGTTACTGTGTTCGTTTCACTCAGCCTGTTGTGTCCGTTTATTACTGTGCGCATCCGGGACGCTCTCTTTAAAACGACCACGTCTAAAATGGCCACGTTTAAAATTACCACATTCGTAATGGCCACGTTCGAAACGGCCATGTTTGGAATGATTTTTTTCTTGTTTTGCGTGGAAAGTTGCAAACCCAGGTGCAGAGAATGCTTTGCACGCACGCACGCACACGCGCACGCGCGCGCGCACACACACACACACACACACACACACGGAGGTGCAAGGGGAGCCTTTGGCCTCCTTCCCGCACTCACCCTGTCTAACAAGAGAACCTCACGAACCCGTAAATTCTGATTTTAATAAAACTTGGCATAAATGTAGAGGGGGTGAATACATGAATTTATAAATTTTTAGTTGGTGTCCAAAAACGGTTTAAAAGGGTAAAACTACCCTTCAAAGTTGAGACATTTTTGCGGTTTTTTGATGTATCTTGTAAACTAGACAAAATATTAAAAAATGTTTCATACAAAAGTTTTACAGCATAAATACCTCCATTTAATTACGCTATTCATTTTTCGAAAAAAAAAAAAAAAAAAAAATTTTATAAAAAATTTTTTTTTTTTAATAAGTAGCATAATTAAATAAAGGTATTTATACTGTAAAACTTTTATATGAAACATTTTTTTATATTTTGTTTAATTTACGAGATATATCTTGTAAATTAAACAAATCCGCAAAAATCGTCTCAACTTTGAAAAGTAGTTTCACCCCTTCAAACCGTTTTTGGGCACCAACTAAAAATTTCTAAATTCATGTATACATCCCCTCTACATTTATGCCAAGTTTCATTAAAATCTGAATTTTCGAGTTCGCGAGGTTCCCTTGTAAGTCGCTAATCCATGTGCATTGTACTGGAAATTATGTAAAACGTACGTGTCCATTTTGAACATGGTCGTTTCGAACGTGGGTAAATTGAACTTCGTGCAATATTTCTCGTGGCCATTTCGAACGTGGTCAAATTTACGCGTGGCCATTTCGAACGTGGCCATTTCGGACGCTCCCATAGCGGTCTCACCATACGTATTTGAGAGTATTCCATGAACCTCAGCAGCAGATTTCTTCATATTGAAGCAAAAAATTAAAACCTCCCGCAAATGACAATAATTTGGCTCGTAAGCTGACATTTTCAATCGAGAATAACTTTATGATGCAGATACAAATTAACTAATGTGGCCATTTCGATGGCGTTATATTTACAAATGCTTAAGTTTATTGTATGTCTATTTGTTTCGACTACCACTTATCGCTTCAGCCATTTATTGGAAAACGGCGGAAGCAAAGTTGTACACCTAATATTACTTAAGTAATTTTCTTAAATCATTATTTTTAATAAAAAATTAATCATTTATAAATAAATTAAATAATCGTTATAATATTAAATAAACGTTAAATATAGGTTATAAATATTTTTTCTAATTCATTATTTGAAATAAATAATTAATATAAAAAAATTGTTTAATAAATATTAAATAAATATTATTTGTACCCTTACGGAAAGAAACTACGGATTGCAGAAAATTATATTACAGGAAATACATAAAAGTATTACACGAAATTACAGGCTGAACTATATGTTGTAATATTCTGTAATATTTTCGCACTGCACACTCGGATTACAAGAAAATAACTTCTAATATCTTGCCAGTAATATCTATCCAGTAATATATTGCCTTTAATATATTGTCGATATTACAGGATAATAGCCTGTAATATCACAGCGGGATTACAGGAAAATAATCTGTAAAGTATAATTATACATAGAAACAAATATATAATGTAAAATAATGGAAAAAATCATTTATTTAAAAATTACGTGCATGAAATTTGTACATTGTTTATGGCTAGTACATCCAATGTGGTTACAAAGTGATACAATGAATCTAATAAATTTCAAATAATATTTATGGAAATAACTTATATGACAAGACTCGCTATCTCAAATTTCATGTATTACTGGTGGCATTACACGTTTAATGCATTATACGCGTATAGTAATGTATTATATACATTTTGTAGATTACATGTGTAGTATTATTACACATGTAGTGGATTACACGTGTAGTCTATTACACAAGTCACTTACCACACCTGTAGTATATTACACATGTAAGATTACACACTTCATGGGCTAGACATGTATTCCGTATTACAGGGATTTCACGCACTGGTAACAACAGCGTGTAATAACTACAAATTACTGTGATCTTTTCTGTGATAACTATCGAGTGTCTTATAATAACTACACAACTGTAATATTTATTGGCTGTAGTTTCTTTCCGTAAGGGTACAATTAACGCTAATAATATAAAAATAATTAGAAATAAATATTTAAAAGTATTGTGTGCTTATTTCCACATAGGAAAAAATTATGCAAAAATTACTGCATAAAAAATTACATATTTTTGTGCATAAATTGTTGCAGTTTTTACAGATTTTTATACAAAGTTTTGCCTTCAAAATTTTTCCGCAGAATATTTTGCAGAATTTTATTAATATTTTCTGAAGTTTTTTGCCTTCAGAAAAAATTATATAAAATTCTGCAAAATTTACTATAAAAAAATTCTGAAGGCAAAAATTTTATACAAAAATCTGTAAAAACTGCAGAAATTCATGCACAAAAATATGCTATATTTGTGCAGTAATTTTTGCGTAATTTTTTCCTACGGATTGGGTATTTACAACAAGCTCTGCCAACAAAAGCTTAATGTGGACACAACTTGTAATTTTGCTGCAAAGGTTTGCTCGAGTTTGCGGCAAATTTTGCGCAAAGTTTGCGTCATTTTGCTAGCTAGGTAGTTGAGGTATTTGGTAACTGCAGGAATAATAGATCAGTTTTAATTTATGAATTAACATCTATATATTGACGTCATATTGTGTGGCCATTAAATTATTATTTCTATAAATGTTAATAAATTTGCAGAAAATTTGAATATATGTATAATATAAAAATTTACATAGAGCGTTTTGTAATGACCGCATAAATCATTTAAATTTCTATAAGCATACATGTTCATGCTCTATTCTTAAGATGTTCCCCAAGTACTACGAATTTTTTAACAGTTTCATTGTATTTAGGAGATCAAAATGTAAAACGATTCGCGCGACTTAAAAAGAATAAAATAAAAACAACTTAAAAAATAACAACTCTCGATTGTTAAAAAATGTTTTAAATAAAAAATAAAAAAGGTTAGAAAAGTTAATACGCTTTTTTAAAATAAGGTAAATTTATGTTTAATTTCGGAGAAAAATTTAATAAAAAACTTTTCGGAATAAATTGTAATTTATTTAAAAAAAAGTGAAAAGAATAATGCGCGTGACCAAGAAAATATGTAGCAAAATTTGCGCTTGCATTTAAAAAATTATTGCCAAGTTATCTAAATTAATGGCCTTTAATATTTCAATCTAAAAAAACAAAAAAGCTTTTATTTTATCCCAATAAGAAAGTTTGAAAACTTTCCCTTGTTTTTCTATAAACGTTTAAAAATAGCTGAAAACACTTTTTTTGTACCTTTGATTCTGTTTTGTTTAAAAACTGCAGCCAATTCACTACTTTTAGATTCTTTAGGAAAAGAACCCATCAGAATCAGTTACTATTTTTCTTTTTCGTTCCTCGATGTTAACAATAAATATGGCATACGCATATATCCACGTACATTCCTAATTCGCGAATTTTTATTTAAAAATGAATGACAATACATCATTCTATTGGTGTTGTATGTTTAAACACCTGTATTTCTAATAAGCTGTACCTGTATATAACAGATTGTTATGCTTGTTATGATTGTTAAAATTATATTGTTTATTTTTAATACTTTCTCAAATTTAATATTTAAAACTTAAGCGATTTTTTTTTTATAACTATATGATTAAAAAGCTAAATAACTTAATTAAAACTACATTAAATTAGAATTTTTGAAAATCTGAAAATTCTTAGGGAAGCCTTTTACAAAATTTGAGTAACATGGTAAATTTGCTAAATTTTTGATACGTATCCCATACATACTCCACAGTTTATTTAAATTAAAAGCATCTATTACATTATTGTAATATTAAATTGCAATATTATTAAAACTTTTAATTTAAAAGCAAATATGTTACTCTTGCAATAATGTTATAGCAATATACAGTAACAGTTTGCAGTATTTTTGTAATGTAATGCTATTGTAATGAGATATTTTACGATCTTTTTCTGCTGTATGAAAAAAAATTGTAAAAAAATAGTTTGAATAATAATTGAATACTTATAAAAATGTAATATTGAACAGTATTCCCATACAGCACAAAAGCTTGCAGCAACATTGCTGCAACGTTGCAACATTGCATATTGCGATGTAATGTTTCAGAGATATTGCAAAGACATTATTTTACAATATTACTTCAGCAATGATGCAGCAACATTTTAAAATATTATTAAAATAGTGAAAATAGATAAAATTAATATTCAATACATAATATTGAATAAATATATTACAGTAACTTTTCAAAAATAATATAAAAGTGATCGTTCTATATTATTTAAAATTTTTCATCTATAGAGATACATGCATTCTGGAGTAGTTTTAATTTGTGTGTAAAACTATTATTATGTAGATTTGTGTATAACAGAGTACAAGGTTATTCAAAATTATTTTAAATAACTGTATTTTTTAATTTAACAAATACAGAGTGATTATAGTGACATCAACCAAACGATCATCCGATCAATTCATTCAGTTTTAAATAACTATATTTTAAATTTAACAACAAAGTGATTACGTCAACCAAAAGATAAATTTTGTAAGTTTTGTCTCTCTCATCTTATAATGTACTTATATAAGATAAAAGACAAAACTTGCAAAGTTTATCTTTTGGTTGAAGTTTCACTAATCACTCTGTATTTGTTAAATTCAAAATAGTTTTTAAAATCAAATGAATTATTTTGAATAATCTTTTTCTGAATAATATTGCATACATATTTTACTGCAATATTGCTACAATATTACGTAACAATATTTCTAAAAGCGGACATTTTACCATTGCTGCAATCTTGCAGCAACCTTGCAGCAACATTTCACAACGTTTATGCAATATTGCAATCTTGCGTTGAAATGTTGCCACAATGTTGCTGCAATCTTTCTGTGCTGTATGGGATTAAGTTGGCTAGTATTTATTACTTTTTTAAATATAAAAAGTACTAACAATAGTGCTTTTTATACTTAAAATAAGTAATACCTACTCGCCAATTTAATATTATATAGTATTATATTTTTATAAGAAAATGACTTCTTTAAGCGCTCGCAATAGCGCATAGCATGGTCATATAGTAGCAGTAATGGTGTGATAAGCTACTAGTGTGATGACACAGAATAAAATCGAAAGAAGTCATATTGGGCAACGAATTGTCACGCTTTTATAAATGTTGAATATTATATCATTTAATATGATTATTACGATACATATAATGTAAGCTATATGTAGATACTTTAATGATGTAACGAAATACAAATATATTATAATTTTGAAGTTTTTAATTAGTTGTTATATATATATATATATATATATATATATATATAAATCATGTTAATTATTTGAAAGCCATAATTATGTACTAGGATATTATTATTACTTTATAATGTTCCGATTATAAGATATTTTTGGACAGATTTACATAAAGGATTTAGTTTTATATAAAAAATTTATTTAACTATGTACATATATTTGTATCACCTACTAAATTTAGATCGTATTATCCACTCGCGAGTTTTTCTTCTAACGAGTTGTACCCGTCAACCGTTCGTATTGTGCGCCATACTTTGTGCCTACTGTCAGTTTAATTAGAAGATTGTCACAATGACACTATCGTGATACGTGTAATCGCGACGCAACGTAACGCTCCGGACTCTCGGGTTCCGCTATGGTTTGAGTGATCTTCGTCGAGGTAGTTTTCTCTTGACTTCCGCCATAGATTCACTATTCTTGTGTACGACACATCTAACATCTTTACTTTGCTGATAACGATCAATTCAATCAGAAAACGATTTGTCCTAATGTAACTCATGAGTTATTACATTCTTGAAGTTATAAACTATCGTCCGCGAGATAAGTCAATAATGAATATTTTGTTGCAAGTGATTATTTTTCATTTTGATGTTTAAATTAATAATGATTTGTCTTTCCTGATTTATTTGTGAAGATGGTTTAAGTGGCTAAAGAAATCATAAAATTGGAAATTTATATCGGAAGCTAAGGATTGTTTTCTAAATATTTCAATATTAAATGTAAGTAAAAAATAAATGTAATTATTCTGGCAAAAATTTTTCTCAAAATACCTTTTACAATATTTTCAAGAATACCTTATATATTTTAAATTTATAAAAATTTTTGAGAAAGAATAGCTAGAATTTTTTTTAGATTCTGAGTTTTTTCAGAAATAGAGAAATTCTTATAATATATAAGAATTCACTTTTACAAAAATTTTTAAAAGATATAAACTTTTTATATTTTTTCATATGTTTTAAGTTTTTATAAAAATATGATATAGTAAATAAGAAATGTTTTATTAACATTTTAAAAATATCATTTTTATATAAATTTTCTGAACATCGTGACTTAATGTTTCATAAATATTTTTAAAATATTTTATCACCACGAGTTAAGAGGTTTTTAAATGTAATTAAACGATAACATAATACCTTACAAATATTCTTAAAATATTATTTAATAAGTTGTCTAATATTTTAAAATGATTTTACAATATACACTGAGCAACAAAATTAGCGCAACACAATTTTATACTAAAATTTTATTCAATTTCTCGTAACTTTGCGAAAACTTATCGCATTTAAAAGTTTTTTTTTATTTTAAAGCTTGAAGTTTCTACTTTAAAAAGCATTTGTCAGATTTTGATCCTCTCCTTTTTCCTCTTCAAAAGTAAGAACGTGTTTTGTCTTCAAAAATTTTCATACTTTGACGCGCTTCTCGGGGTGCAATGAATTTTTTTTGTAAACTTTATAAGAATTATCATAAAATATGAATTTTTCCTACAAATTAAAAAAAATTGAAGTCTGTATGTACGATTTTTTGGGCGGAGTTATGACATATTAAAATTACCTATGCATTTTAGTTTGTTTATGCCTGTTATTGCCAGCAATTATATTTCAAGAAAGTATATTTTCTTTCTAATTGATCTAATCTCATTTTGTAGTGTTACATAATAATAATAATTGTTTCGAGGACTAGAAGAAACATTATCTCTATGTGAATTCTTTCGAATTTTTTTACTACATAATTAAAGAATAATAAATTCTTTTGAAATGTACTACATAATTAAATGCAAATAAAAAAATTAAATGTTTAATACTACTGCTTAATACCATTAATAAAACGTTCCAAAGAGTTAATTAATTCTTTATTTCTCCCCTTGCCTTAATTTAAAATAATAACACAGAACCACAAAAATTTTTTTTCATTAACAAGTACCAAAAGAGATCTTCTATATAGATCTCGGGATGTTGAACTTGAATCTGTTGCCTGTTTTACTCCAATACTACAAGTTTTTTTGTAAATCATGAAAATATGTGATTTATACATTAACCCACATTAATGCCCATGGCTAGATCAGCGGCGGGATCGGAAAAGTAACTATTAATTTCCACTTAATTTTTCCCGTTGAATCGAATGGCGCTATTAGTTTTTCTCAAAAAGTCGATTTTCGTAAGTTATTTAAGCAAATTTTGTTATAAACAAATTAAAAAATTGTTTACGTCTAAAATGTTCTTTTGACCCAAAGTAAAGCTTTCAATAGTTACTTTTCCAATTCTTTCGTTGGTCTAGCTATGGGCAGTAACGCGTATAAATAAATTGTTTATAATATTACTGTAGCGAAATAAAAAAACGTTTTTGGCAATGTAATACATGATTTTCATGTAATTTTTCTTGTACAATTGAACGGCGTTATTAGTTTTTTTTCAGAAAGGCGATTTTTGTAATTTATTAGAAACAAATTTTGTTATAAACAAAAAAAAAAATTTTCACGTTTAAAATGTTCTTTTAACCTAAAGTAAAGCTTCCAATAATTACTTTTCCGATCCTCCCGTTGGTGTAGCCATGGGCATTAATGGGTTAATATTTAAATCACATAATTAAACATTTTTCAACACAGTGTTATTAGTCGCGTTTATTAATTATATAATGTTTATTTAATAAATTATAACGTATTAGGGAAATTTTGTCTTGGCTCGATATATTGACCTGTTTATTGTGTTATTTTTACTTAAAAATTTTTAACAAATATTTACAATAGAAACATCCCAGCAAACACAAAGTTACATGTAACGTGCTTGTTAGTTGTAATTTCCCACTCAATAATATAATTGCAATATAACACACGTGTTATATTACAATTACATTGTTGAGTGGGAAATTACAACTAACAGGTACGTTACATGTAACTTGGTGTTTGGTGGGATACAAATGCTATAATATTAAAAAAATATACATCATATGACAACATCTCATAAAACGGTTTCCTTATGACGAATCAGCACATAATAATGCTACAAGAGTTTTGTCATTTATGATGCCGCCATTGCGCAATATTTTCATGATTTTCACATCGGGCATATAAAAGGAAACTAACATCAATCGCAATTGTAAACAGATAGCATTTAATATAAACAAATTGATCAACATTGACACGTAACCATTGACATGTAACCAATATTGACGTGACCGATATTAGCGTGACTAATATTGACGTGGCCATTATTGATGTGGGCAATATTGACACGACTTATAAAGAGTTTTATAGGTTATACACAGGGTATTCCACGTAAAGTAAAGCTACCACCTTTTGTTTTTTAAACAAAAGCATGGTGCATTGTTCATCTTTGTTGTTTGTCAAATGTTAAATGAGGATAAGTAATGCATTATGCGCATCATGCGTGAAACGAAACATAGATAGACCGCGTAAAATACATGTACATCAATTTAAATGATTTTAACTAAAGCCTATTTCAACTCTACTGAACTCTATTCGAACTTTACTAAAGTAAACTTGTTATTACAGTACATGAAAGTATTATCTGTGTCAAAGAACGGATAGGTATACATAATTTTTAAATTAAAATAATACTATACGCTCGTTTTTCTAAAAAATAGAATCAAAACGATAGATAAGTCGCAATCATACGAGCAAATTGTTGGTTAATAAATATAATAAAACTTTATTAAATCTAATATGCACCGCTCCAATAAAACAGTTACGTAACATCCACGTGGAATCCACGTGACTTACGTGGATGCAGGTTTTTTCACAAGTTATCCACGTGGATGCAACGTTCTTTTTTCATCATAGCATTGAATTCTTTTATCTTCGAAATATCTACTAGATTTTCTGTGGATATATCTGTTAAGAAATATTTATAGAGAATTTACATGGATATTTCGAGAAATACCGTGCGCTTGTTCGGCAGTTAGTACACGCCGAACGTCGACAGGCAGCGTAACTTTTTCGGGAATAAAGTGCACCCGACGCGCTATATAAAGACCATCCGCAGCACGATTAAGACAAGCAATAATTAACTTCTTGCCCGATGTGAAAGAGAACCGCCACATAATACTCTTACTCATTTTAATTGAGTGAACGATTCGTTACAAGAAAAGTGACCTTCACTGCAGTCAAGTGAAGAGATCACTTATTGAGCGAAATATTCATTCTTATAAGATGTGAGATGTCACCCAATTTGAGTGACCGTATTCACTATCGTTTAGAGTATAATTTCATTATTTTGAAGTGACGTTTCACTTTAAGAAATTTAGAGAGTACATGTATATTACGAGAATGTTTCTAAAATTCGTAAAATTTTTGAGTCCTAGATGCGCACAGTAATAAACAAACACAGTAACAAACGGACACAGTGTCGATCAGACAAATAAATTCGTGCAAAATTTTTAATAAAACATTATAAGCATGTAGTATTTACTAAATGAAGTCGAATGTAAACATGGAGGAGGGGGAGGAGTGGAGGTGGACCTTGCTACGCGTAGAAAGTCGCAAATCCATGTGGTACAATACAAAGCGTGGATACTTCTTTACTGTGGCCACACACACACACGCGTGCGCGCTTACGCACACGCACGCACGCACGCACACACACAGGGTGTGCAAGGGGGGGTTTGCCCTTTCCCTCTCCTGCACCCACCCTGTTGGTAGGGGTGCCCTGGAAAGTTGCAAACCCATGTAGTAAGTCTGTTACTGTGTTCGTTTCGCATTGTGTCCGTTTGTTCCTGTGTCCGTTTCGCACTATGTCCGTTTTGCACTGTGTTCGTTTTGCAATATGTCCGTTTCGTAATGTGTCCGTTTGTTACTGTGTTCGATTGCCACCATGGTGTGTCCGTTTCGCACTGTGTCCATTTGTTACTGTCTCCAATTGCCATCACGGTGTGTCCGTTTTGCATTGTGTCCGTTTCGTAATGTGTCCATTTCGCACTGTGTCCGTTTTGCAATGTATCCGTTTCGCAATGTGTCCGTTTGTTACTGTGTCCAATTGCCACCACGGTGTGTCCGTTTTGCATTGTGTCCGTTTCGTAATGTGTCCATTTCGCACTGTGTCCGTTTTGCAATGTATCCGTTTCGCAATGTGTCCGTTTGTTACTGTGTCCAATTGCCACCACGGTGTGTCCGTTTCGCACTGTGTCCATTTGTTACTGTGTCCGATTGCTACCACGGTGTGTCCGTTTTGCATTGTGTCCGTTTTGCAATGTATCCGTTTCGCACTGTGTCCATTTGTTACTGTGTTCGATTGCTACCACGGTGTGTCCGTTTTGCATTGTGTCCGTTTTGCAATGTATCCGTTTCGCAATGTGTCCGTTTATTACTGTGTCCGATTGCTACCACGGTGTGTCCGTTTCGCACTGTATCCGTTTGTTACTGTGTCCGTTTCATTTAGCCTGCTGTGTCCGTTTATTACTATGCGCACCTGAGACGCTCCCTTTTATTAACATAGGCTCTTATAAGAATCGATAATTTTTCAGAATTTTTCAGTTTGTGTTGTCGTATTAAACCTAAAAGTGATAAACAGATGTTATTAAAACTTTAGAACGATACATCTTAACTGTCCAGAAAAGTACTGTTAAATTTTTGAAACGATGCACTTGCTCGTTTGAATAAAATAACTGATAAGATAAAAAAAGTTTACAATAATCGAATTAATACAACACGTAAGTGTGGTGAATGTGTGCTAGTGATATAATATGAATTTCAAATTGTTGTATTTAGTTATCTAAGCGTGGTATAATAGTAAAGAATGTTTATTTTTAATAAAAAAAAGTATTTCAGTAATGAAGGTAGTACTTTAGAGCCGAATTTTTTTTATATTTATCTTTATTAACTTTAGACCATTTACTGCAAAAAAAGAAAGCAACAAAGTTATCATTTAAATATTTTTCTTTACTTGAACTCCTGTACCACTTGTTGTGCCGGGCCTGAGCAAAGGAACTCCCTTAAGGAGGCTGCCTTAAATGTTTTTCAAAATGTTTCCTCGGAACAAGTTGGACATTAGATCTTGTAATACAAATACTTTCTAATACACAGCACTGCAAAAAAATTGTCTATTTTGTTCTATTATTTTTTTGTAAAATTACATTTAGTACTTTCAAGTTTACATATTTTGTCGTCCACATTGTAAATTCCGAGCTTTGAGATTAATTATATTATATTGTAGGGAGGTTGATTGGGTGAAGTCAGAAGGTCTTATAAATCTTAGAAAACGTATTTTTTACATTTTTTGTTTTATGTACAGTTGTGCTTGTGTAATCTGATTGTCTTGAGATAATCGCAAGAACCTGGAGGTCAATCTTAAGACGAAGATCTTAGAGCCATATCGGACTAGAGAATGAGATTGAGATTAAATTGGAATTTGACCATTCAAAGTAAAGTTAAAGAATTTTGGTTTTGTTCCTAATTAGTTACATTTCAATTCAATCCCAATATTAATCTCTTGTCTGAAACAAGCTTAATGAAAAATTAAATTTTTTTTATAACAAACCGTTAATCGGTTGTTCAGATGCTTAGAAGGCTCCTCGTGTGGTAGGATTAGTCTGTACTCAGAGGTGCCTAAAGACGATTAGTGCGTCTTAGTCACTGTCGTTCTCACTTTGGATTTCGGATTTGGAAAAATTTTGTGCGAACATTTGCAAATAATATAATTCTTCAAGAGAGAGATGCTAATTTGCACTCCCGTAAACAAAATAATTAAATTGCAATCATTAACCCATAATCAGCTTTCTTTGCTTAGATTAAGAAATCTTTTCCAATATGCTTGGTTTAAAAGCGAATATGTAGAAATATATCCTGGCAAATTTCAAAATCTTGTACAGTTCTGTTACTTACAAAATGAAAAGCATATAACCAAATGTAGTATTTATGGAATGGCCGCTTTTATGCGCTGTGCATGGTGCGGCGAATATTTCTGTTTTAAACATTTTTATGAGGAATATTATTATTGTACAAATTATAATCCGTAATTTATAAAATAGTTAAACATATTCGCATTATGTAAATCAGAAAGTTAGACAAGGTTATCAATGCATTATATAGTTTTACGTCATTTAATATTAAATTAGAGTTTTAATATATTGTTTATTGATTTGCAAAATTATCCACTGAAATAATAAATGTATAAATGTTATTATTATAAAATAATAAATAACGTTTATTGTTATTATGATTTATACATGTCGTTAATTAGTATTAATTTGTTTCAATTTTTATATAGTTGTAAGTACATACTGATCGGCTTAAAAGCTATCTGAAATGTATGTTAATATTAATTTGAATAATTTAAATATTGCTTTACAAAACCATTTTAATAATTAAAATTGCTAACAATTAAAAAAAAATTACTTTAGATACAATTTTTTGATATCTTACTTATTGATAGTTATTCCGCAAAAACAAAGTCTATATTTTTTACAAAGTAATTTTTCTTAAATTGTAGTATCGTCGTTGTTTTCGTAAAGAATTGAGTGCTTACACGAATAGCATACGAATAGTTTATATACGGATAGCGTATATGCGGAAACGTTTATAATTGTTTTTCGAAAATGGTTTATTGAAACATAAATTAATCATATATGGTTAAATTCGAAAAAAAGTAACCTTTAATTTAGTGTAAACAAAAATAAAAAAATTTAAAAAATTTTTTTCTATTTTTTATACATAGTTTCGAAGATATTTACATGAAAGGAAAAAAACCGATTTTTTCGAAAGAGTGTTTTACCCCCTCAAAGTAAAAGTTAGCAGAAATGAAAAATAGTTCTCTATTAGGAACGAACTGCTCTACTTGCACATAATTTTTCAGAATTTTCAGAATTTTCGGGTTTGATAACTTCCCTTGTCAGTGATTAATTAATTTTACATTGGTGTTCATGATTAAATAAATGAGGTGTAACGTAGAGTTGTGCGCCTGTTAAATATTGATAACATTATAAGGATACTGATCACTCTCGCTGTCTTTCTTTCTCTCTCTCCCTTTCTTTGCCTCCTTCCCTCTCTCGAAGTTCTTCCATCGATGATTTCACGAGTATCTCAAACAATTATCAATAAAGAACAATTCGCGAAACTGTCTCCACAGAGAAAAACCAAGGAGAGGTTTCTCTCTGGTCTCCAACTGTCTCATGTTGCGTATGTCACTTAAAGCGAATCAGTATCATACCACTCGAAACTTTGACCTCTCTTAAAATATAACAAATTATTCTTTCAAATAAAAGACACATCAGTCATTGTTATAGACATAACGGTATAATAACTACTTCACGAAACTGTCATAACAACATAACTTCACACTGTACGTCGCTTCGCGCGAACCCCTGGCGACCAGGGCCACCAAACTACCACGTAATTTTACGTGACCCGTTAAAATAAAACTAAATAGCAATATATATACATATACATATATGTATATACATATACATATATATATATATATATATATATATATACCCACATAGAAATGAAACCTCCAATAGACGTCCATTAGACGTCTGCCATGGAAGTTTGAACTTCTAGTGGACGTCCATTAGACGTCCAATATAGAACCATTAGAAATCCACAGTTCCGCATTGCGTACGTCTATTAGACCTCCATTAGACGTCGTCAAAGAGGTCTATTAGACGTTGTGTGGATTATTAATAGAGGCTTCACGGAACCTCGATGGATGACTGACGGATGTTTTGTGGATCATTAATAGAGGCTTCATGGAGCCTCGATAGATGATTGACGAAATAAAAATTTAAAATAAAAATTTCATTTTTTTTAAATTATTTTTATCAACAGTACATACTAAATTTAGGACAAATTTTTATTAATTAATTAAATTTAAATTATATTATTTTATTTTATTCTTACTTGCCGCTGGTAGGTTTTGAACCCGGGACCTTAGAATTACAAACCTTGTACTCTATCTGCTATGCCAATTTGACTCATCAATATGGGTACTTGTTATTGCCTACATATATTATATGTTATAAACTGATGCAATTATATTATTTTTTATAAAAGCAATTAAATTTTGCAAAACATATTAAAAATAAATAGCATTAATTTATTTACTTATTAATTTTATTGTTAAATTTATCTTTTTCTATAACTTTAATAATTTGATGGAAATTGCGATCTATTTAGCATTAATACTTTGAAGCGTTCAAATGGTTAATTAGGTGGTTAACTATATAGATCATATATTCTAAGAAAAATTGAATAGTGACATTTATTATCTTGTTTTCGTTCAGTACATGATGAATTTAGATTTTGTGCATTTTTCTTTGTGCGCACTAATTGTAGACAAACCGTTATTTTTAAAAACATTATCTTTATGATAATTTTTTTAAATATCAAATAGATCTCTCATTCAGAATGTTATAGTGTTGTCTGATTTTTGAGTCAACTACGAGAGTGAGTCCCAGATGCGCACAGTAATAAACGGACACAGCAAGCTGAGTGAAACGGACACAGTAACAAACGGACACAGACCAAACGGACACAGTAATAAACGGACACAGTGCGAAACAGACACAGTAACAAACGGATACAGTGCGAAACGGACACAGACCAAATGCGCACAGAGCGAAACGGACACAGTGCGAAACGGACACAGACCAAATGCGCACACTGCACATGCGCACGGACCAAATGCATACACGGAAAGCCAAACCCATGTGATGCAGTGAATGCTTTGCACGCACACACACACACACACGGGGGAGTGCAAGGGGGGCCTTCGGCCCCCCTCTCGCACCCACTCCGTCCAAGTCGCTAACCTATGTGGACTTTACTCTGCTTGCAATGTACATGGATTGTATTTGGTCCGTGCGCACGTGCAGTGTGCGTATGTGCAGTGTGCGCATTTGGTCCGTGTGCATTTGGTCCGTGCGCATTTGGTCTGTGTCCGTTTCGCACTGTGTCCGTTTCGCTCTGTGCGCATTTGGTCTGTGTCCGTTTGTTACTGTGTCCGTTTCGCACTGTGTTTGTTTCGCTCTGTGCGCATTTGGTTTGTGTCCGTTTGTTACTGTGTCCGTTTGTTACTGTGTCCGTTTGTTACTGTGTCCGTTTATTACTGTGTCCGTTTGGTCTGTGTCCGTTTGTTACTGTGTCCGTTTATTACTGTGTCCGTTTGGTCTGTGTCCGTTTGTTACTGTGTCCGTTTCACTCAGCCTGCTGTGTCCGTTTATTACTGTGCGCATCTGGGACGCTCCCAACTACGACGCGCATGGACGGCTCAAAAATCGGACCATTGTGATATCTTTTATGCGACATTAAGCTGGTATTATTTAGCTGATGTCATAAAGATAACATTTTCAAGAAACTTAAATGAAACTCTTCAATGAGATATCTTAAAGATCTCTCTTAGTAGACGTTTCTGATAAATGTTACCATTTTGACATCATTTCCAAGATATCTAATAAAAATATCTAAATGTTTTCTTAAAAAAGTTCTCTTAAAGTTTTCATTCTGGCAAGCGTGTTGTTTGGGTAACTTCCCCCATGGAAGTAAATGTTCCATAGAACTTTCGTCAATCCCTAATGGACGTCTATTTGACTTCTACCATGGAAGTAAATGTTCCATAGAGCTATGGAAGTTTAGTGGATCCCTAATGGACGTCTATTTAACTATCGCAATGCAGGTAAACCTCCAATGGAGCTAAGAAAGTTTACTAGACCTCTAATGGACATCCATCTGACTTCCACCGTGGACATAGACGTCCCATGGATCTATGGAGGTTTAATGAACGTCCATTGCACATCCACTGGATGCCAATTTCTATGTGGAATTTATCAAAATGTTGTCTACCAATAGTGTTTCATACCAATCTATGTTAAAATTGATTGGAATTCATGTTGAGCGTTGAAAATTGGGATTCCTATAAAGCATTTAAATTTTTTCGAAGTTTGAATGAGTTTTTTAAGATTATGTTACTCGGGACCTAATTTATAGCAGTGATCTGTTAAAATAGAACTCTTTCCAAGTATTTAAAAAAAAAAGTTAAAATCGGTTAAGATTTGAGTTGTAGCCAGATTTTTGTCTGAAAAAGCGACTAAATTTTTTACTGTGTTTCGTTGCAGATCAGCACGCTCTTAAATTGTATATTAATTGTATATTAATTGTATATTAATTTGTTAATTATATATAGCGTATTTCGTGTATAAAAGTATAAATTAGCATTTGTTAAGCGATATATAATTGTAAAAATGTAATTGAGATTGTCCAAACACTCGAGTAATTTCTGATGAATACTCAAAGTATTCCAAATAATAAATTGCGAGGTATTTATTACAATAAATTCTTAAGGAATACTTCAATGTAAATTAATTGTGGCTAATTCTTCATGAATTCTTCATGTATTTATTTTTTTACTTTTGCAAGTATTTTTTAACCTTTTAACGTCGAACCAGCACTGTTTCGTATCGTTCACTTCAATCATTCAGGACTCAGTGAAAATGACGAAAATATCCATAAGAAATGCATATTCGGATATTTTCGAGTATGCTCTTTCCGATTCTGATCTTCAAAATTTGAAAAACTTCCAAATTCTTGATGATTTTTGAGATTAAAACAAAAACTTATTTTTTACAGGTTTTTTGGTTTTAATTCGAAGTTTTGATACATCTTTGATATTTGGTCGGAACCTTTTTAAACCGTGCAATTTTTGTTTGAACTTAAAAATTATGTACTTAGTTAAATGAATTTCACCATGGCGGATGCAATATATGGCGGTCGAAACGTCGAAAGATACGAAATTTCGCTTTTTTCTCATATTTATCGTTAATAATTGATTTCAAATATGCATAAAACCATTCTGATTAATGTAATATATAGTCACAAAATAATAACAACAAACAAATATGGCAGAATCCAAAATGGCGCCTCGAAATATTAAATATCCCACACAGCACGGGGAGCTCCCGAGGAGCTTCCGAGGAGCTCACAAAATTTTTCATAAGCTTCATTTATGCTTCCAAAAAATTCGCACGGAGCTCCCTGGGAGCTGCTATGTCCACTTTTGAGAGTTCCTTGAGAGCTTCATTTGAGCTCGCAGGGAGTTTATAAATCATGTTTTAAGAGCTTCCTGCGAGCTTCAAAGTAATTCCCGGAAAGCTTTTATACATGCTTTCTGAGAGCTTTATCTAAGCTCGCAAGGAGTTTAGAAATTATGTTTTAAGAGCTCCCTGCGAGCTTCAAAATAATAATTTTGAAGCTCGCAGGGAGTTCTTAAAACATTATTTCTGAACTCCTTGCGAGCTTAAATAAAGCTCTCAGGGAGTTCTCAAAAGCGGACATAGGAGCTGCCGGAAAAAATTTTATTTTCATATTTTCACAATTTTCGGAAGCCCTCTCTGAGTTGCGAAGCCCACGAACTGTCTTCGTGTAACAAAAACAATATATACTACACTTTGCTGCTAGTGAAGTACTAACTGCTAGGTAAGCCGTGAATGGTTTTCTTTTATAAGCCTTTTGGAGTAAATTTTCTCACGAGAAGGAGGAGCGCCGCGCCTTCGCCTAGTGGCGATCTTGCGAACTACTCGCGGCTATATGACTATACATGCAGTACATTAATTTACCTGATATGTTCAATCTCTGGGAGTTTGTTTTGTCGAATTTTGTAAACTTCTCGTTAGTTCAGCAAAATGAACTCCCTGGGAGCTTGTTTTGTCGAATTTTGTAAGCTCCTCGGGAGCTCAGCAAAATGAACTTCTTGGGAGCTTGTTTTGTCGAATTTTGTAAGCTTCCCAGGAGCTCAGCAAAATGAACTCCTTGGGAGCTTGTTTTGTCGAATTTTGTAAGCTCTTCGGGAGTTCAGCAAAATGAACTCCCTGGGAGCTTGTTTTGTCGAATTTTGTAAGGTTCTCGAAAACTCAGCAAAACGAACTCCCTGGGAGCTTGTTTTGTCGAATTTTGTAAGCTCCTCGGGAGCTCAGAAAAATGAACTCCCTGGGATCTTAATCGGAGCTTTGTGTTATATGGGATATTGTAAAAATTAAGGATTTTCTCTAATTTTTTGCACTTTCCTCCTTACGGAAAGCTCCTCGCGGAACTTATAACGTGAAATATGATAAGAATAGTGGAATAAATTTCATCACAGTTGTTGATTCGAAACCTGTATCTATCCTTTTTACATCTATCTCTCTCTCTGGTGGCACTACGTCACTTTCATCTGTAAAACGTTATAAGGAAGACAGGATTATATAGCAGATTTAAGTTTTTAAGATCTATAAGTTTTTAATAACAGATCTGTTATTAATCTTATATGAATTATCAGTCGGAAAAGAAATAAATTTATAAACATAATGTTTCCACTTCGTATTCTTCTATTAATTTTGCTTGTTCCACAAACTTGCCATTTTTTATAGTTGCCTCCAGTAAAAACCGATTTTCAAGGAAAAAGCTTGCTACATCTGATCTTCAAACTTAACAATAACTTGTTGCGAATACAAATAAAGGCAACAAATTCTGTTTGCTGAATGATGAGAAACATACATAAGTATCAACAGACTATATGACAAAGAAAAAATAATATTAAATATTAATTTTACGAACCTGTTCTTCAGTTTGTCCATTACTATAGTGACAGATGTGACACATTTAATATGTTTAACTTTGATATTTAATGTTAGCATGTGATTTCAATATTTGCTTATCAGGCTGCATTCAAGGATATAGCATCCTCAGAATTTGGCAATCCTACTTCACAAGAAATTGTTCTCCAGCTCTTAACATTTTGCGAGTCGACAGCTAAAAAAAAATTCTATTAAAAAAATTGGTTCAACAATAATATAATTACAAAAGAACATAGATATTCCCATACAGCACAAAGCTCCGATTAAGCTCCCAGGGAGTTCATTTTGCTGAACTCCCGAGAAGTTTACAAAATTCGACAAAACAAGCTCCCAGAGATTGAACATATCGGGTAAATTAATGTACTGCATGTATAGTCATATAGCCGCGAGTAGTTCGCAAGATCGCCACTAGGCGAAGGCACGGCGCTCCTTCTCGTGAGAAAATTTACTCCAAAAGGCTTATAAAAGAAAACCATCACTCACGGCTTACCTAGCAGTTAGTACTTCACTGGCAGCAAAGTGTATATTGTTTTTGTTACACGAAGAGAGTTCGTGGGCCTTCGCAATTCAGAGAGAGCTTCCGAAAATTGAGAAAATATAAAAATAAAATTTTTTTCGGCATCTCTTATGTCCGCTTTTGAGAGCTCCCTGAGAGCTTTTTTTAAGCACGCAGGGAGTTCAGAAATAATGTTTTAAGAACTCCCTGCGAGCTTCAAAATAATTCCCGTGAAGCTTTTATATAAGCTCCCAGATAGCTTCATCTAAGCTCTCAAGGAACTCCCAAAAGCGGACATAAGAGCTCCCGGGAAGCTTATATATAAATTTTCCGAGAATTATTTTGAAGCTCGCAGGGAGCTCTTAAAACATAATTTCTAAACTCCTTGCGAGCTTAGATGAAGCTCTCGAGAAACTTGTATAAAAGCTTCCCTGGAATTACTTTGAAGCCATGAATTACTTTAAACCACACAGCACGGAGAGCTCCTGAGGATCTCCCGAGGAGCTCACAAAATTTTTCATAAGTTCCATTTAAGCTTCAAAAGAACTTGCACGGAATCCTCCGGGAGCTCCTATGTCCGCTTTTGAGAGCTCCCTGAGAGCTTCATCTAATTTCTCAAGGAGTTAAAAAATCATGTTTTAAGAGTTCCCTGCGAGCTTCAAAATAATTCTCGGGAAATTTCTATATAAGCTTCCCGGGAGCTCTTATGTCCGCTTTTGGGAGCTCCCTGAGAGCCTAAATAAAGCTCTCATTGAGAGCTTAGATGAAGCTATCAGGGAGTTTATATAGAAGCTTTAGGGGAATTATTTTGAAGCTCGCAGGGAGTTCTTAAAACATGATTTCTGAACTCCCTGCGAGTTTAAATAAAGCTCTTAGGGAGCTCTCAAAAGCGAACATAGGAGCTGCCGGAGAAAAAATTTTATTTTTATATTTTCTCAATTTTCGGAAGCTCTTTCTGAGTTGCGAAGGCTCACGAACTCTCTTCGTGTAACTAAAACAATATATACTACACTTTGCTGCTAGTGAAGTACTAACTGCTAGGTAAGCCGTAAATGGTTTTCTTTTATAAGCCTTTTGGAGTAAATTTTCTCACGAGAAGGAGGAGCGCCGCGCGTTCGCCTAGTGGCGATCTTGCAAACTACTCGCGGCTATATGACTATACATGCAGTACATTAATTTATGTTCAATGCAACCAAAATTATAGACATATGCGTTATCCTTGGTCCTAACGTGAATATTAGCTACGTAGTACATGCCCACGGTAAAGCACTCGTTTATCCCACTAACTATAGTGGAGATAAATATAGTAGGGATAAACGAGTGCTTTACCGTGGCCATGTATTACGTAGCTAATATTCACGTTAGGACTAAGGATAACGCATATGTCTATAATTTTGGTTGCATTCCGTGCATAAAATGTCCACGCGATAACACAAAAATAAGCAAAATTTCGAGATTCAATGACCGAATTGATTTTTGTACGCAGTTATTCTCATCTCACTCACTCTTGTTATTATCTAACTTTTAGACAGAGAGAGCTACACTCCGGATATTGTTCTTTCACTCTTTTGTGTCAGCGTACGTGTTCCTACAAGATGCGCAGTTAATGAGTATAAAGTTTATGGGTCAGTGTAGAACTACGCACTCCGTCCAGATAGCACACGGACGTCCTTAGGACGTCCTCAGGACGTCCAGGACGGACTTCGTGGATATCCTGAGGACATCCTGATTTTATCCCGGGACGTCCTCAGGACATCCTGAGGAATAGCAAACGAGCGCCACTTTTTAGTCCTCAGGACATCCTGAGGACAGTCCATCGGACATCCTGAGAACAGTCCATCGGATGTTCTGAGGATATCATAGGATTTCCTCAGGACATCCTCAGGAATAGCAAACAATGACCACTTTTTGTCAGATTTTTTGGATTCTTTTTTTTTAGGATTTTTGATAAATGTATCGATTTTTTGTAAGAATTGAAACGTTTCTCAGAAAAATTTAAAAAATAAAAAATTCCGATTAATTTAGAAAATTTTTTAAATATTTCTAAGTATTTTTAACAGTTTTTGAGAATTGAAAAAAAACTTTAACAAAAAATTAAAAGTTCAAATTATCTCTACAATAATTTTGTAAGAGGAAGAAGAGACTATACATGTTTCAGCGACAGTTGTACCTGTTAAAGCATGTTTAATCTCTGTACCCGAGAAAACGGTCATCCATCCAAGTATCAACCATCGCCGACGATGCTTGACTTTGAAGACCATACGCTTCCTAACGCTTCGTGATGATCCATGAGTATTTCTTGTTTATGCATACATATTTGTTATAGATCATTACAGTAGATGTTGTCAGAAGGATGAAACATATATAGTTAACTTATATTTTTATAAATAAATATAAAGTTTTACAGTTTTTTTAAATCATTTTTACATACGCGAAATAGCATGTGGAATAACTTATTAAAAAAACTGTTTTTGCGCCGTTTGTATAAAATAAAATAAAAAAATTATTTAATGTCATCTTTTATAATTTTTTAGTATTGCTAATATGCCATATTTTTTCAATAAATGTAGACATTCAATCTGACTTTGAAGTCAACATTTTTACACATTTGATTTTGAAATACATTCTAGAAATACGTACGATATTCAAAGATTTCTCACTTGCTATATTAATTTACCCGTCTTTTTCAAAAATTACTATACGTCCAGGATGTCCCTGAATACTATTTTAGGATGTCCTGAGGACGTTCGTAGGATGAGGACTCTCTTAGAACGTCCTGAGGACTTTCAGAATATTATATTCTTAGAACATTCTAGGCTATCTAAAATGTCCGGTATTTATACAGTCATTATATTTAGTTTATTTTCAGACATTTTGTAGCTAATAAAACTCTTTATACAATATTTTAAGAATAACGTTTTCAGCTAGAATACATATATCCTCAGGACATCCCAAAGATGTCCTCAAGACATGAGTAAAATTTCAATTTATATTAATACTATTACAGAATTTAACATTCTAAACTTACTTTAAAAGTCAAATTTATACATAAAATATTTACAATAATACAACTATTATATCCTGACAAGATCCCAGGACATCCCGGGACATATTCAGGATGATCCTGAGGACGTCCTGTGCTATCTGGGCGAGCACGTGTTCGTAGTAACAAAAAGTTACTAGCCACTGGAACGGAACGAGTGTATGCCAATCGAATTTGCCATAACTCAACTAAATGTAATACTATCCAGGTAGCAAACACAAGTCATTTTTACGTCAAATTTTGGTCATTCCCTGACTATTATTGACGTCTTAATGACGTTAAAATGACGGTCTAATGTCACAGACTGTTGACGTCATAATAAAGACGACATTTTAACGTCATTTTTATGACTATCCCAGATAATACAAGTCGCCGTTATTTTGACGTTTTAAAAAATATTTCGGGTACATGTCCTATAAATGCAGCACTTACATTGTGAAAATATTGAAATAACATAATTATAATGTAAAAAAAAATAAATTTACGTTGTTTCTCAACAAGCATTGTTATCCCCACCACATCATAGTCACATCTGGCATTGTCTAACTTCTGCGATCACCCATCCAACTCTGAACCGCCGCGCGCCGTCGACATTGTTTGACTTCGAAGATCGTACGCAACCTAGCACTTCGCAATGATCCATGAACACTTGATGCTCATGAATACATATTTGTTATATATCAGTTCAATAGATGTTAGAAACATGAACCGTATAGTTACATAATATTTATAAATAAATATAAATTTACAGTATTTTAACTGATTTTTACATATGCGAAATAACATGTAGAATAACTTATAAAAATATGTTTTTGTTCTGTTCTTTTGATAAAGCTAAATTATATCCCAGACAATATTTATAAAACATTTACAAAATGTTTATAATATTTATTTGAATATTTTATAAATATTTATCCAAATATTTTATAAATATTTTTATGGTCTTAAATTTGACAGATTATAAAAAGATTTATCATAAATATTATAAAAATTTTATAAAATATTTATAAATATTAACAAAATATTACTTGTACAAATCTTTATTTTTTATTCATCATAAATATTGTATAAAATATTTAGTCTATATTTTAATAATATATTAAATAAAGATTTTTTTCTTTATGTACTACACTGAGCAACAAAATTAACGCAACAAAAATTTTTACTAAAATTTCACTCAACTTTAAATAATCGTAACTTCGTGAAAATTTATCGTATTGGAAAGTTCTTTTTTTTTATTTTAAAGCTTGAAGTCTCTACTTTAAAGAGCATTTGTCAGATTTTGATGTCAGATCTTCTCCTTTTCCTTTTTCGGCATCTCTTCAAAAGTAAGAACGTGTTTTGTCTTCAAAAATTTTTATACTTGACGCGCTCCATGGGGTGCAGTGAATGCAGATTTTAAAGTGGTCCTTCATCAGTAGCCCTCACGTAACAGCCGTGATGTGGTATCTTGAATACGTCAGATATCAAAATAATATCAAGTATCCACCAACAATGCTTTTAAATAGCATATTAGATGCACAAAATGAAGACATAATAGTAGAGGTGATTAATTTATAAGAGAAAAATCAAATAAATCCAGTTATTAGTTCATTAAGAGTGGTTGATTGGGGGGTAAGAGGGAAAGTAGATGCATAGGACTACTAGTAAAGGATGACTATAAAAATTTGTTACACACACACACATGTATACACACCCTTCCCACGCATTCCTCCTACACATCACACATGGCACCCCTTTTTTTAAAAAAAGATAATTCTGTTCGGATATCACATATTTTGTGGTGTTAGGCATTTTATTTAATCTACGAAACTATGGTTAACTTATTACGACATGCATAAACAATGTAGTGAATTAGATTCAATACATTAGTATTCGATATACATTTTTCTTTGCATATTTTTAATGTAAAATTAAGTTTTATTTAAACACTTATATGTTAATGTTAGTTATTCAATTTAATCAAACACTTCACAAATAAATTTAATAATATAACTGTTTAAAATATATGTAATATTTTTAAAAATAATCACATCTCTAATACATATGGTATGGCATTTCATCCATTTGTTTTATCATCAACACCAGTGCACATTCTAATAAAAATCTGTACAAACAATCAAAATTAAATTAATTTTTATTTAAAGGCTTTAATTTAATTTATTAAGAGTATCAACAAACATTAGTATTTTTAGATTCAATACATTTCCCAAGCAACACATATTAGTCAAGATGACATCAAACTGATATCAATTTGAGGTCAAAAGAACGAAGTCATTTTAACGGCAACCAGTCTCTCAATAATGATCAATTTTTGATGCCATTTGATCGTCAAAATTACATCACATTGACCATTTTATAAAAATTTATTCATAAAGTTGCATAGCTACATAATTATAGTTATAAAGAAAATTCCAATCACAATGTATAATAGAAATGCGACTGGGTTGTAAGGGAGCGTCCCAGATGCGCACAGTAATAAACGGACACAGCAGGCTGAGTAAAACGGACACAGTAACAAACGGACACAGATCGAACGGACACACTAAAAACGGACACAGACCAAATGCGCACAGACTAAACGGACACAGTAACAAATGGACACAATGCGAAACGGACACAGATCAACCGCGCACGAATTTACCACATGGGTTGCAACTTCTCAGGGCACCCCTACCGACGGGGGTGGGTGCGGGAGGGGGGGCAAAGCTCCCCTTGCACCCTCGGTGTGTGTGCGTGCGTGCAAAGCATTCTCTGCACCACATGGGTTTGCGACCGACTGTGTCCGTTTCGCACTGTGCACATTTGGTCTGTGCGCATTTGGTCCGTGCGCCTTTGGTCCGTGTGCATTTGGTCCGTGCGCATTTGTTACTGTGTCCGTTTGGTGTGTGCGCATGTAGTCTATGCGCATTTGGTCTGTGCGCATTTGGTCTGTGTCCGTTTGTTACTGTGTCCGTTTCGCACTGTATCCGTTTGGTCTGTGCGCATTTAGACTGTGTGCATTTGGTCTGTGTCCGTTTCGCGCTGTGTCCGTTTGGTCTGTGTCCGTTTTACTCAGCCTGCTGTATCCGTTTATTACTGTGCGCATCTGGGACTCACTCGGTAGTAACGAGTACAGAGTACAGACAGCGAAAAATTGTTTATAATATTACTACGGCAAAGTAAAAAATATTTTTGGCAATGTAATACATGATTTCCATGTAATTTTTCTTGTACAATCAAATGGCTATTAAATAACTTTTTTTTTCAAAAAGTCGATTTTCGTAATTTGTTTAAACAAATTTTGTTATAAACAAATAGAAACAATTTTTTACGCCTAAAATGTTATTTTAACCTAAAATGAACGTTCCAATGGTTACTTTTCCGATTCTACCGTTGGTCTAGTCATGGACATTAATGGGTTAATCAGCTACTATGTTATAAATACTGATACGATGAGAAATAATGTTGAACCGATTATCTACGTCTTTTTAATCATTATTTCTCACCAGGGTGGAGAGGGGAAGGGTAGCCGCTGCGCAAGTAGTGCTTTCAATAATGTATTATTTCCAATACATGAAAAATGATTGTACTAAAATTTTTTACGAAAAATTAAATGAGTTATGTAAATATAACTCAAATCTAACCAGGAAACTTACTGTATAACTTTATGATCTGTTAATTAATGAATATTAACATTTAATTAATATTTATAATTAATGTTAATTTAATAAATTAATATTTATTATATTATTATATTAAATTAAGTAAAGTTTATATTTATTGTAAGTTAGTATAAATGTTAATATATTATTTATTAATAAATATTAATTTAAAAGTATGTTAATTGTAATTATATACTATGGTACACTTATTTATTATTAAATATATTACACTTTACTATTAAATATAGTACACTTATATATTATTAAATATTAGTGTAAAACGTTGTCATTTATAATAAATTATAAAAACCTTAATACGCCACAGTAATAATATTATGAGTTAAATTGATAAGTTTAATAATTTAATAAATACATCTTTTAACATTATATAACAATTTTATTGGCAACATTTTTTGTAAAACTTATACTTTTGTAACTGTGAATCATGATTCGAATTATCAGTGCGGATAGCCGCGGGATTCAGGGTTCGGGCGGTGTACTCAATGAGTAAGGCGTACGTTTGATTAACTAGTGATTTATTGATAAGCAGTGTAATGACCCTAATACTAATATATACCATACAATGCCCTATTCTAATATATACATGTCAAGCTCGTCTTGCGAGAGGCGTAAGCGGTATCTGGCGATCCTTATTGCGGCGCAAGTGGGCGCGTTGTATCTTGATTGCCGGTGACGGCACACGGCCTGCGGCCGGTCGATCGGCGCTGTGATTGGCGGCGGCGGTCGGTCGGTGCTGTGATTGGCGGCGGCAGTGGCCCCGGTGTCTGCGACGTTCGGGGTGGTGCAGCTACGACTGCTCGGCGCGCGGTGGCGTTCAAGTCGGTCGCTGTGGCGGTGCGATTGGTCGGCCGTTATGGCGGCGGCTGCGCGATACGGCGCGAAGCCCGTACTGGCTGCTCGGTCGATCACCGCTCGGGAATTGGCCCCGGCGGTGCGCGGCTGCGCGGTGCTCGCGGTACGATGGAGCGCGTGTTCCGGCGGAGTCAGCTGTCTACCGGTGATCAGCTGTTCGCATGCGGTCGGTGATCATCCCGCGAGGATGATCTTTGCGGCGCCGGTTATCCCCTCATTCCGGGGTTCCCAGCGGTGGTGCGGGACCACTCACTCCGTGGCCGGGACGAGAAGCGTGTCGGGATGTCGTCGCTCAGTCCGCGACTTGGGAGACACTCAGTGCGTGGCGATGGGATTTGCAGGTTAGGTGCGCACTCACTCCGTGCTCTAGGAGACCAGGCTCGATCCACCCGGAGGTATGATCAGCTCACTCCGCTGATCGGGAAAATCTGCCTTCTCTCGATCGGTGGGGGGTTTTTATACCCTCCACCGGGTGACGAGAAGGATAGAGAAGGAGCGGGGAGCCCGCGCGAGGTAAAGGGTAACGGCCTCACAATGTTTTTACCCGGCTTATTCCGATCGCGGCTCGTTACACTTTTTCAGATATTTTGGAAGTCCGACCTATGTATAGAGATAAAAAGATAAAGTCAAATTAATCATTAAAATGATTTAATGTCATAATATCGCTTATTTATTTACAAATATCACTTTTTTCCTACACAAATTTATGCAAATAATGCATCCACATACCAGATATAATGGAAGTAAATAAAAAAGCATGAGGTCAAAATACAATCAAGTTAAAGTCATTTTGAATCAATGACGAATTTCGAGTCAATTTGATGTCTTTTGACGCGTTGATTGATGCGTTGCTTGGGTTTTGAATTAAATTAATAATAACGTACTTTGATGCAAACCTGTACAAACAATATAATTTTCAGATTAAAAAATACACATTTTTATGTGTGTATTTTTAAAACGTCAAATTAATTTTTATTTAAAATTATTTTTAATTTAAGTTATTTAATAATAACTCCATAAAGTAGTTATCAATAACACAGGCACACAAAAAAAGTGGTTGGTCCGGCGGACCAGACTAGTCAATCCTTATGTATTTTGACCCGCTGAATCCGAATCCAAGGTCAGAATTGCAAAGTTAGCTCGTATTTCCTAACCTCAAAAAAAATTTCTTTTTAATGTTGGTCCGGCGGACCAGACTAGTCAATCCTTATGTATTTTGACCCGCTAAATCCGAATCCAAGATCAGAATTGCAAAGTTAGCTCGCATTTCTTAACCTCAAAAAAAAATTTTTTTTAAATGTTGGTCCGGCGGACCGGACTATTCTTATATATTTTGACCCGCTAAATCCAAATTGAAGATCAAAATTTCTGTATTGGCTCATTTTTTCCTAATCTCAAAAAAAATTCTGTTTTAATGTTGGTCCAACGGACCAGACTAGTTTATCTTTATGTATTTTGATTCGCTGAATCTAAATTCAATGTCAGAATTGGTGAATTAACTCATATTTTCTTAAGCTAAAAAAAAACACCTTGTAAAAGCAGTTTGGGTCACAAATGTATAACCCGGAGCGTTCAGGGTTGCGTAACCACATTACCCGGGGAAAATTCAATACGGATAACAAGTCTGAGCTTCTGTGAATAAATAGCGTAGAAAATTCACTCCCCTTTTCTATTATATCTAACTCTTTTATTCTCGAAGGTTCTGTGCAAAGGTTTTCTCTTACGTTTCTTCCCTTTCACAGAGACATCTCGTTTGAGCGTCCAGCAGAAGTCAGCCATCATGTTCACATCCCACTTGCCTTGATATCGATGCTCCATCTCCTTGATGTCCTGATGAATTCTTTCTCCCTGTACTTCACTATAATCACCTAGATTTTCTGGGAAGTAGTCGATATGAGAATCCAAGAAATGCAACTTAAAATTTATTAAGCAACTTAGTTTTTTATGAGTGAGGCCCAATTGCGCACATAAGCGATTGGACACAATAGTATTTCCCGATTGGACACAGACCCAATTGGGACTCTCATCGGGAGGTGTGCAATCGGGTCTGTGCGCAATCGGGTCCGTGCGCAATCGGGTCCGTGTGCAATCGGTTCGGTGCACAATTGGGTCGTGTGCAATCGGGTCGGTGCGTAATCGGATCCGCGTGCAAACGGGTCAGTGCGCAATCGGGTCCGTGTGCAATCGGGTCGGTGTACAATCGGGTCCGTGTGCAATCGGATCCGTATCCAATCGGGTCCGTGTCCAATCAGGTCCGTGTCCAATCGGGTCCGTGTCCAATCGGGTCTATGTCCAATTGAGTCCGTGTCCAATCGAGACTGTGTCCGATCGGGTCCGTGTGCAAACGAGTCGTGTGCAATCGGGTCGGTGTGCAATCGGGTCCGTGTCCAATTGGATCCGTGTTTAATCGGGTCTGTGTCCAATCGGAAAATACTACTGTGTCCAATCGCTTATGTGCGCAATCGGGCAACAGTCCCGTTTTTTATAGTTCTTTATCATTTCCACCACCCTTTTTCTGTAAACTTGACTCTTGTGGTTTCCTAGAAAATTTTCTATAACACCTTTAAACTCAGCCATTCTGCTCTTTCGTCTTTATTTATTTTGGTGACAAAATCGTTGTCTCAACATTTTACGTATTTGAGGTTTATCGAAAATTTTTTCCCGCAATTTCGCATTAAAGATGGAAAATTTTTCTTGTAAATATACTGATACTATTCACCTTTTTTATTCAAAGCTTTTACCCATTGTTTCATGAATCCTAATTTGATATGAAAAGGTGGAAAAAGAACTTTTAAAGGCTCAAATAACGGTTCATTTATGATGTTTTTAGATACAGGTTGCAGAGACGTTCTTGTCGGCCATTTTTTTCTTATGTAATGGTTCGTTTGATCTCTACTATCCCATTCATATAGGAAGCATAGATTTTTTGTGTAACTTGATTGTTGAATAATATGGTGAAAATTTTCAAATCCCTACAAATTTGCCATCTATGTTCTGTGTATTTAATTTTTTCAAGAACTGTTTTCGGGTTTGTGTACTCTTCTTTTGTCACTACCGAGTGTACTACAGGAATGGAGACATATACATTAGTATTATGCAGCAACACTGCTTTCAAGCTTTTTTTAGAAAAATCGATGAATAGTCTCCAGAATAGTCCAGACTTGTAACATCCAGGTTTCAGTTTGTTCATTAATCCGGTATCATCATGACAATAGACTAATGAATGTTCTAGCATTGTGTTTCAACCAGGACGCCAGAAACTGCTCCATTCTTGGGCAAACCCAAATTTCGAACGAGATCGTTCACCTTCTCTTGTGTTATTTTTTTTGACTTTTTTGAAATATTAGAACATAGTCACCATCAGTTGATTTACTTTCACTCTTAGTCTTGCTCTCAGTTTCACTCTCAGATTCTTCCAAACTTCCATCAATTTCCATTTGATTGAGTTCAGAAGTAACCTGTATCTATGACTTCATCGTTTGTTTCGTCAGATGCTGATATATATATATATAAGTTTTTTTAAATTCGAAACATTGGCGTAGCATAATGTCGATTTTTTGTGTTGTTTATTCAATTCAAACTTGTCATACAGAAATATCAATCTTTTTTGGTTATCGTTTTTTTCCATATAGCAGGTACTCTTATTCTCAGTTTTGTTTTGTTTTTTTCACAACTTTGCAACATTTTGTAACAAGAACTACATATTTTCTTGGGGACCCAATCGGATTCTTGGTTCGCGATTTCAATACAGAAGGAATTTTTATAGAGGTTTTTGTTTTTGTTATTAATGTCTCTCCGGTTCTGTGGTATCTCATATCGGAGGTTAGAAAAAAATGAGTCAATTTAGCAATTCTGATCTTGAATTTGGATTTAGCGGGGCAAAATATATAAGGATTGACTAGTCTGGTCCGCCGGACCAACATAAAAAAATTTTTTTTTTCGAGGTTAGGAAATACAAGCTAACTTTGCAATTCTGACCTTGGATTCGTATTCAGCGGATCAAAATACATAAGGATTGACTAGTCTGGTCTGCCAGACCAACTGCTTTCTTTTTGTGTGCCTGTGTAATTAAACAATAAATGAACAGGGATGAATATTTTCGAAAATAATGTAATTGTAAGAATACTTTATTCTATACTATATTGATGGCATGTAAACAGTAGACAGCATCATAGATAATAAAATCCTTTCACAACATCAATTATAAAAAAAAATATGTACAAGTAATTCAGAATTAAATTAATTTTTATTTAAAGTTTATATTTAATATGAGTTATTTAGATTCAGAGTCATCACAACATTTTTGCAAGTAAATGTGAAAAATATTAATCTATACTTAGTGAGAAAGAGTGTACCCGTTTGGCCACGTCAATATTGACCACAATCCCGATTGACTACGGGGTGGATTCGCCACGTCAATATTAATCAATTTTTTTTGTTTAGCGTGGAAAGTCGCAAACCCATGTGGTGCAGAGAAATGTTTTGCACACACACACACACGCACGCACGCACGCACGCACACACGGGGGGGGGGCCTTCGGCCCCCTCTCCCGCATCCACCCCGTCCAAGTCGCAAATCCATATACAGTATATGTAATAACGTGGCCAATAGTGACGCGTGGGCAATATTGACGCGCGACCAATAGTGACGTGGCCAATATTGACGCGTGGCCAACATTGATGTGGCCAATATTGACGTGAACCAACGGGACGCTTCCGTGAGAAAGGATGATGAAATCAAATCAATGTTGAATTAATGGTTTTTCGATTTGTACTTTTAAAACATTTGAAATTTAATTAAATATTTAAATAAATATTTTTGAACATAATACGATTATAAGAATATTTTATTTACTGACATACTGGTAATATGTAAATAGTGGCAAATACACGAAGCAAAGTATACAGGATAAAGTTCTTTCACAATATCACATCTAGATGCACATCTTCTTTGCCACATAGCAGCATTTCGTCTATCCGTCTCCTTATTAACACTATTGCACATTTTAATGAAAACCTGTACAAACAATATTCAGAATTAAATTAATCTTAATTTAAAAGTTACTTTCAATTGAAATTATTTAGAGTATTAATCAACAGTACCTTTAAATGTAAAATACATTTTTAAGGGGTTATACTACTCAGCAAAAAATTTTTTTTCCGTTTTTTTTTATTGGCTTAAATGATGCATAAACTATCTAAAAATGATATTCCAGCATAATTATAAGTGGGAAACATTAAAAAAAATTTTTACAACTTATTTTCCGAAGCGCCGCCAAGCGCTTTGAAATGTTTAAAAATGCCACTCCGTCACGCGCAGCATTTTGAAGCGTTGTAGTCAAGTCGGTATTTTTATATAGGTAGAAGTAAGTTATACTTTCTCAAATTAAGTGTTAATTAAATGCGAATGAAAGTTTAAACGCCGTCGTTTGGATAGTAGCCGAAATCGGTATCAAGCAGCACAATTATTATTGATATAGCGACTAACGTTGCTGCAATCCTTTATAATGATGGTTTTCAAGGATTACTTGCTATAATGAGCACTTAAACTGAAGATTAGCCACGAATTTTACAATTATTGTATAGAAATCGATGAACGGCGCTGCAAACCGCTCAGCATCGATAAATAGAAAAAACGCGCGGAAGGACCTTACATCGCTTAGAAAGGAGGCTGAAGAGCAATATTTAGGCTTGGAAGAAATGTTTTACGGTCCTGAGATAGCAGAGTGAAGGTAAAAAAATCAGCAAGCCGATATTTTCAATTTTTCATATAGTAAACATGTTTTGAAACTTTAAACGCGATTATCTCAGAACCATGTTTTTCAAATTAGCGTGCAGCATAACACGGGCAATTTATATTCGATTGACTTGAAATTTGAACTGTAGCTTCTTAGATAGATTATCTATCGAAGTACCAATGATTTTTACGATCAATAAATAATTACATTTTTTATAAACGATTTAAAATCAATTTTTCATCGAAAAAAGTAATTTTTGTTTTTAAATGCATGCCAAATTTGTAAAAATCAATATTTTTAAATAATCGTTAGTACTTCCAAAGAAACACTAATATAGAATATATTAAAAAATTTTTTTTATCCCTGTAGATACTGTATGAACATTGCTACCCTGCACGCCGTTTATCTCTTTGAAAAAAAAAAGCGTTCTTAAGTAACTTATTGCCACGACGCCATTTTGTACTTTAAATAAAAAAAAAATTTTTTTGTATATCTTAAAACTTATATAATAAACCCTGTAAATTTTAGTTTGATTGTTTTATTAGTAGTGGAGAAAAAAATTCATAAAAAAAGCCTCATTTTTCAGCACGCCTGGGTAGTATAACCCCTTAATTAAATCAATAACAATTTATTATTTAAAACCTGTACAAACCATGTAGTATTCGAATTAAAAAGTACACATTTTTATCTGTATATTTTTGAAACGAAATTAAATAATAGTTAAATTAACTTTTATTTAAAATTATTTTTAATTTATGTTATTACGTGAAAGAAATCTTACATGAAAAACAGTTTTTTTGTATACATTCGAAATTAAAGTAGAAATATGGTATTAAATAATATTACATAATTTTTTTATAGTTAATTTTATATATGCATTGACTGTCTGAAGTCTGCCGATGGTACTAGTGCTTATCCCAAGTTCGCATCTCCAATCGTTCTCGAAATATGCAGTTAAGAACAGATCAGACGAACTAGCGTGAGCTAGTATAAACTTGACATAGAAAGTTGTTTCTTGAATGAAAATTTTACATTTCTGACTTTGCATTGCGATACCTCCATTCGTAGAACACATAGCAAAAAAATTACAAAAATTTTCTTATACAAATCGAACTCAAACTTTTGATTGAGTCTAGTTAGAACTCAATCGTTTTGGCCATTATTGAGATCTGATAATTTCAGGTGTTCGCAAGTCGCGTACTCGCGTAAATATACACGGTCTGTCTTGTGCTGCGCTTTTACTTAGCGCGAGAAACTACTGTTTCTCTTGATTTCTAGTTGAGAACAGCATTTCATGCTCATATAAAGGCATATAACATTCAATAATAAAAATTTACTTGCAGCAAGTATTTATTTTTTTTGTGTATGCGTAAATGTAGAGCAGTTATATAACCATATTTTTTGTTTATTTCTGTTATAATATTACAATCAAATATCACAATAAAATTTTGAATAAAAAATTATCAAATACAAGTACACATAAAGAATTTAAAAAATTTTAGATAACATATAAAAATATATTTATATTTTATAGTAAAATATTGTATTAAATGTAAATAGGTAGCCATATTATCATCTTTCCTCTATATACATATATAAAATTTTGAATAAAAAATTTAATTTTTATTCCACTTATAGAAACATGAAGAATACGTTTTTTGAACTGATTTTAAAAAATGTTTCTATTGAGACGTTTCTTAATAGTGTTCAACAGTCAAAAAATATTGGATACGTTTAGAAAACGTTTATAAAACAAACATGTGCTGCCTGAGGTGGTAGCTATCGTGTAGGCCTGAGGAGCGGGAGAGTTGATTTCTCGCCATGGGTGGTCTTCTTATAATGCCCTTGAGGCAGCATGTTTCTTCAGAGTGAGCGGCGCGGCACTCTCGTCTAGCGACAGTCTTGCGTACTACTAGCAGCCGACCACCGTCAAGTTAGCAGATGAATTGAACGTTTTTAAATAATTCTTTTTTATATAATAAATATAGAACTCTTAGAATTATAATAAAATGAAATTAAAACAGGCAAATGAGTTAGCGCGGTTGGTGAGGTGCAGATAATAAAACTTTTTCGTGCAGTTTAGCACACTTATTACATTTGAATTATAGATTTTTGGCGACAAAATTATCATTTTCGCCCATTGTAAGCGGTGGCCATGGATGCTGTGCGCGCGCGTGCCGTATCATGGCGTTCGGGCTGTGTTCATAGAACTTATACTAATGGAAGTGGAATAGCGTATACCGTCCGTATGCCGAAACTGTGTCCAACATCTGTGCCACAAGGATAGGTAGAACATGACTTGACATGAAATGAGACAGAACTAGTTTTCTGTCTCATTTCACAACTTTTCCTCATAATGCGCATAAGCCGTCGTATTTGTAGGTATGAGACAGAAATAGTTTTCTGTCTCACTTCTTGGACACACTTGTACGGGTTTTTTTCCCCTTCCATTAATATAAGTTCTATGGTTGTGTTTTAAAATTGCTGTCAGCGCTGGCAGCACTGCTAGTACTGTTCCAAAATGCCTCGCAGCACAGTGCTGTTGAGGAATAGTAACGTCATTAAATTTTTCGTCACTTCTTGCTGTAGCTGCTGTAACTATAGAGGTGAGGCAATTACAGCAAGGTACGTTATCAAAAATGGCGAACACCATGGAAGAGATAACTTTAATTGATCCCGAAAATAATATAGAATACAAAGTTGAAATTTCGTTAAAATAATTAGGTACTTATTATCTCTGTTGAGTCACTAGATTCTTTGCTAGAATCTTCAACAATCACTTTTAAAATTGTTTCAAATAAAAATTTCTTTTGTATATTTTCTCCCATATTTCTAAGTTATTTTGCTGTTGCTGTCAGCGCACAAATACCGTTCCAATTTGAAAACCGTATTCTTACTATCAGCATGCTTATTGAAATTGGAACGCAATTGGTAGCATGATTTTGTGACGTCATGCTCGCAGCACTGACAGCAATTTTGAAACAGCCTCGGTAGCCGCCACAATATAATATTCAGGGGAAAACATTACATACACAAAAAAAGAGAAAGAGGTGAAATACGTGCATGTACATACATGCTCATATGTATATTTGTACATACATATAATATATGTATGGACATTATTACATAATATTATTCTCTCTCTCTCTCTCTCTCTCTCTCTCTCTCTCTCTCTCTCTCTCTCTCTCTCTTTCTTTTTCTTCTTATTTGTCCACTCTTTTTTCTTTTATCTATTCTTATTTTACTTTTATTTCAAATAAAGCGTTTCTTCCTCTCTTTCTTTTAATATAATAACTAAAAATAAAACATAACACAAAGTATTAAGTTATCTCAGAATAATTATTTTCATTAAAAAATAAAAATTTTGTGTAATGTATATATTTGATTGTACAATGCATTACGTTACATTAACCTTCAAATTTGGCTTTCTTTCTACGATGTAATATGCATAGAGAAACTAAAATTTAATTCGCCACTAACCAAACATGTACTTTTAGTCTATTCTCATGTCCGTGTCACTCGTACGCTATTTATTGTGCGGATAGTAACAATACAAATCCCCTTTATTTATCGGGGAGCACGATGTAGGCGAGTCCGCTTCCCGCACGTGTGCTGAAAAGCCGACCTTCCGCACTTGTTATGCAATGTATTAATCTTCAATTTAAAGTATTAATAAAATATTACTAATTTATAAAGAAATAAAATTTTTATTTTATTTAACTTTTATTTCATTGCATAAAATAATTTTTGTAATTAGCGAATAATATTTACTTAATAGAAAAACTATGTTCTTCAAATAATATAAATATGATCTTTTATTAAGAAGATAATTATAGTTGTAAAATTAATATAATAATGATATAGTACAATTAATATTTATTAAAATTCGGAAATTTTATAAGTATATTTTTTTCAGTTTTTGTTTAAGAAATACAATCGAAAAACAAAATGACTTCGGGAGGCATCTCGGACCATCTAAGTATAGCAAATTGGGCGCCAGAAATGCCCACTGTTCAAGAAATCAGCGAATCTATGCAGAATTTCGACGTGCTGGATTATATCGTATTCACTGTTATGTTGATCATATGCGGTATCGTCGGTATTTATTTTGGTTTTATAAAGAAATCCTCAGGTGAAGACGAATATTTGATTGGTGGGAGGAACATGAGTACATTTCCTGTCAGCCTCAGTCTACTAGCTAGTTTTATATCAGGTATAATCACATTTTGTATTTCTTCCTACCATTTTATTGCAAATTAATTATAAAACAGTACAAAATATTTACAAAATATGAATCAACTGAAAATCTATATTACTTCATCCATATTACAATCATCGTTCCCATGATTTAATTGTATTATAATAATGTGCTTTTTAATACTGATTCGACCTGCGAAACGTTGTGAACACACGCTTAAATTTACAAATTGTCAATTGTGGTCAAATAAAAAATCGTAATACGGATTTTTTGTTACTGACGATTAAAAAAAGGCTTCCTATTGTTGAATTAACTAATTTCTTGTTTTGAATGTAGATAAACAAATGCATTGATTAACGCAACAAATTAAAGAATTTAATTGGAACATTTTGTGATACTAGAATGCAACAGCGTACAACACGTGCGCCATTAAATTCTAAATGTTTTATATAATTATGATATATTTTTAAATATAAACAAATCTACCTTTTTAAAAAATTTTTTAAAGCGCTAAATATATACCGTTCGAAAAGTTCTGATTACAATTAAAAAAACAGAAAATATTAAAAAAGAACTTTTTTATTACTTTAGATGTTCTACATAGTACATCTCCTCTAACATTACAATGTTTATTAGCGGTCTTACAATCGTTGGAAACTTGTAACGACCCCGTTCTCTTCATCTGAACAATTGCGCGATAGTTTCAGTTGGTAACAGAGAGAAGAAACAGATCCGGAGACACAACATATGATTTATGGTTATTACAATAAATTTATTCTCCTTTATTTATGTATATACATCGAATAATTAAAAAAATTAAAATGCCGTGTTACGTAGTTACAGTTAGTATATGCAAATTGCCTATCGGCGTGGCCGAAGGTTCCGTACTTGCTTTCACTGTCGTGCGTGTGCTTTATGAACGCGACCTACTGGAGCCGCATTTGGCGGGTGCGTATTGTTTGGCGGACGCGGCGTATAAGCGTTCTTCACGTTGAGCACGGACTGTAACGCAGGGACCCGGTGGGAGTAAAAGTGTTTTTGGACACGATATCTTGCGCACCGTTTATTTGCACACAACTCACTTGCACATCGTTCAGTTGCACACTGCTCACTTGCACACCGTTCAGTTGGACACGAAAAGAAACGAACACATACACACACGCGCACGCGCACACCCACACACGCACACGCACACACACACACACACACACACACACACACACACACACACACACACACACACACACGGGGTGTAAAGAGAGCCTTCGGCCCCTCTCCCGCACCTACTCCGTCCGAGTCGCTAACCCATGTAAACTGTATTAAAAATCTGCAAACACATGTGAATGTGTGTGTGTGTGTCCAATCGTGCAGTGTCCAATAATGTGGTGTCCAATCGTGCTGTGTCCAATCATGCGGTATCCAATCGTACGGTGTCCAATCGTGCGGCGTCCAATAATGCGGTGTCCAATAATGCAGTGTCCAATCGTGCGGTGTCCAATCGTGTGGTGTCCAATAATGCGGTGTCCAATCGTGCAGTGTCTAATAATGTGGTGTCCAATAATGTGGTGTCCAATCGTGCAATGTTCGTGTCCAATCGTGCGGTGTCCAATCGTACCGTGTCCAATCGTGCAGTGTCCAATCGAGCCATGTCCAATTGTGCGTGTCCAATCGAGCCGTATTCAATCGTTACGTGTCCAAACGGGATACTCCCCCGAAGCGCAAGTGAATATTTAAGAGACTTCATATAGACGTAATTTGGTAATTTCCAAGCCGGGGCCGATTTCTCAGACTTTGTCGTCTATCGGAGTCGTAAGGATTCTACTCGATCTCTCATACCGTTTTTTTATATACTTGGGTTAAGCGGTGGCCTGGTCTTAATCTGGGAAGTGGGGTACGTTATCGAGTAAGATTGTTGGTTTTTCCGATTGTTTAAATTTATGAAAAATTCAATAGCGAGTAACAACCTTCAGTCGTTTATACGTCTTGTTTAAACGCGTGCTAGTGCCCTTGCACGGCCTGTTAGTCGCAACGCGGTGACTGCTTCGTGCTTGCCGGTGCAAGTTACTAGCGTAAACTCTCTGGAGCGATTAAAATGGGCGCGATGCATCCTTGTCATTGCGGTCATAGAATAGTGTATTTTTGGGCACCGTTACAAACTATTTGTAAATGCTTTTGACTGAATTTTCTTCAATTCGTGCGTCGTATTGGAAAGATATCTCAATATCTTTTATGTTATCGTAGCTTTCACTTTTCATGTGTAACTTGAGTTTTGGAAAACGAAAAAAGTCACAGAAAGCTAAATCTGGTTATTTTTTTGGGGGGGGGGGGAGGTGGGTATCGAAGTATAGAAAGGAAGGTATAAAAATCAAGGATTTGCTGACCGCGAGGTGAACTCAAAATTTTCACGTTTTCTAATGTATTTTTCCCGTAAAATCCAAATATAAATACTTTTAAAATTATGCTAAGTGTTACGTCCGGCTGACTCCACGATTTCTCTTCTTCAGAGAAACAAATAAGATTACAAAAGAAATTCCGTTTCAACGGTCTCCGATAATTTTTTATGCGTCTAGGATTAGTTCGTTAGAAACGTGACGACAAATATGGATGGACGAAACGACCAAGTTGATAATTTCAATTCTTTTTGAATATCGAGTCAACAAACAATAAATTTTGAAGGTAAAAATACAAAAAACAAACTCGGGATTGAAGCAAAGTTTTACGTTTCCTCACAAAAAAGGGAGCAATAAAGTATCTAAATATTAGCAAAAAATAAATAACCGTTTCCTCCATCTGCAAACCATACCGTAGCACGTCTAGCACGATAAAAAATTATTTATCTTTTAAATCCAAAGGGAAGATGACCTACGCGATAGATCGGATCCCTTCGATAAAATTAAAGGAATGTGGGAGGAAACAGAGAAACTTTCGACAAATGACTCAACGTATGATTGGTCAAAAAGGAAAAACTATTTCTCCAATAAGAAAACTTAGAATTCACCACAAAATCCTGAAAAAGAGTCCTACCAATTAGAATATTTGAACCACCTACATCTGAATTCTTCCCCCCGTAAGACTCTGTATATATAATACCAAATCTTGAAGAGAACCAGTTAGTAAGAGAGTGAGTTAATAGTCAGTTAGTCAGTATTCAGTAATCAGTAATGAGTAATCAGTAATGAGTTAAAACAGTTTTTCACTCGAGTAGTCAGTAATCGGTAACGAGAAAAGGTAGTTAGTAAAAGAAATGGTCATGTAGAATTAGTGCGCGAATAAACGTTAGTGCCGTTCCATCTGGTCAAGAAATCTATTCGATTCCGACAGATTTGTTCGAGAACTAGTAATGAGTAAGTCCCACAATCACAATTTCTTTCTTTTGTTTTTACGTTACACATCTACCCCCTTCCGTTTTAATTCTTTAAAACACGCTTCTATTATTTATAAATAATTCCTTCTTAGAGTTTAATCGTCGAGCTCGCGCACTACTCGACGCTGTCTACTCCGAATACTTGGACTCTTTTTAAAAAATACCTCTACCGGCATCTCACAATCTTGAGAAACCCTTGTATGATCCTCAAGATATCCCTCACAACCTTGAGGAACCCTTGTATGATCCTCAAGATATTCTTACACTTCTCACAATCTTGAGGAACCCCTGCGTGATCCTCAAGACGTCCCCGCTCCTCTTGCTTCTCCTATTTATTCCCCGATTAGTTTCCCAAAACCCGAAGATGTTCCATCCCTATTCTCTCCTGCGCTATTCTTTATCCTCTTACAATTTCAAGCATCCCTATTTTCCCCATGTAACTATTTAGTAAACTTTTCGACTATTTCTTTGCTCCGCGTTTATCGTAACTATAGAACTAAAAAATCTATAGAACAAAAATCTTTTTGTTTCCCTATCTCCGCCCACCACATACTTATATAATATTTGTACAACTATATACATATTTACTATGAGTTTTAAATTCGATTATACCGTTATTACAAAATTGTCAAATCACGACTTCAGCGCCTATTTATATTGTAACCGTGAATCGTGCTTTCAAATTACCAGTGCGGATAGCCGCGGGATTCAGGGTCCGGGCGGTGGACTCAATGAGTAAAGAGACGAGTGTTATGTTCGGTTAATAATGTAATTTATTATACTAGTGAGAATGTCCTATGCTACTATAATACAGTGCCCTATTCTAATATATACAGATGTTGCCTCGAGTGTCGCGAGGTGCGGGCGCGTACGGCCCTCTGATTGGCTGTGGTGCCACACGGCTAGTGCGTCAGTCGGTCGACGCTGTGATTGGCGGTCGCGACCGGTCTCGGAAATCGTGGCGCTCGTGGCAGTACAGTTGCTGCGGTGCGGTGCGAGGCGGCGCTCGTGTCGGCGACGGCGGTGCCGGGATTGGTCCTTCGCTTCGGTCGTGACGGCGCGGTACGGTGCGTCGTTGTTACTGGCTGCGTCGAGCGGTCTCGGCGTCGCGATTGGTTACGGCGGTGCGCGGCTGCGCGGTGCTCGCGATGTTGTAGACGGCGGAGCGCGTGTCTCGGCGGAGTCAGCTGTTTACCGGTATTAGCTGTTCGCGCGGTCAGTGATCATCCCGCGAGGATGATCTTCGTGGTGCCGGTTATCCCCTCACTCTGGGATCCCCAGCGGTGATGCGGGACCACTCACCTCGTGGCCGGGACGAGGAACGTGCTGGTGTGTCGTTGCTCACTTCGCGACTCGGGAGACACTCAATGCGTGTCGACGGGAATTCGAGGTTAGGTTCGCACTCAATCCGTGCTCTAGGAGGCCGGGCTCAATCCACCCGGAGGTGCGATCAGCTCAGTCCGCTGATCGGGAAGATCTGTCTTCTCTCGATCGGTGGAGAGTTTTTATACCCTCCACGGAGTGACGAGAGGGGCAGAAAAGTAAGGAGCGGGGTGCCTACACGAGGTAGAGGGTAACGGCCTCATATGTTTTTACCGGCTTATCCCGGTCGCGGATAACGGCTCGTTACAATATTCTTATAACTTTTTGGGAAATTTAGAATAAATAATTTAGAATAAATATGTTTTTTTTGTTACATAAATTTTATCATTTATTTTAATTAATAACGATCTCCCCTCATCCCGAACAAAGACTGCACCTGGTCCGATCCCGAGTTAAAGCGATTCAATTCGTTGACTCGAAACTTGGACCGACGGACGTACGACTTGAAACTTAGCGGGCCTATCGGCACGTTGACCTATATTTTTGAGTCATAAAAAGTGCGTTCGACCCGAGGCACCTACCCACTCTTAATTTGTGTTCCTACGGGAATTCGACGTGTTTGTTACGTTCTTCCCTGCCTTACCTGTTCTTCTTGAAGTATCTTTCCTACCAAATAAAGAGTTAAAATCCCATAAAGCTGGACGTAACACTAACAATAAGTGAAGGGAAAAAAGTTATTTTAACGTCGATAAGTGCGAGCTTATGGTTGTTGATTTAATTTAATTTTATGTTTTATATTCTGTTACTTGATTACAATTGTTTTAAAAATTAAAAAATTGGACACTGAAATTTACAAAATTAAAGTTTTTTATTCAAAAATTATATTTTGAAAACTTAACTAAAAAGAAGGACCATGATCAGTCTGGCACAATCCTGGCTGAGACAAGAAAATTATATTGGCACGTAGTAGAAGTGGTACGGTATATTGACTTATAATACTTAGCGATTGCAAGAGCTTATTTAACTGTCTGCCATAAATACTTATAGCTATTTACTTTACTAAGGTGATTAATATAAAGTAATTTCTTAAATATCTGTTTTCTAAAATATTACATAGTGTCAAAAACTTTTTGAGATTATTGTTGAGTTAGCTTTAGGATTTAGACTCTAAATGAGGTTTAGACTTAGATTTGCTTATCCATTTCTTGAAACATATATTACAGTAGCATTTGACGTAACAACATGACATTTTCTAAAATCCTACAGATTGTTTTAGACACCCGTGATTACTAGGGCACTTCCTATCGTTACATTCCAACGTTTGTATTATTTTTGTTGTCGACATATTTTTGATAGACCTATATCAAAAAGTTAATTTGTTTCTTGGATGTTCAGGCTCAGAAGATAAAAAGTAATTAAAATATCCGTCCATAAAAATTCCTTCAAAAGTATAATAAAAATAAAAACTAATTTTAAAAATAAAAGTAAAAAATTTCAAAAAGTTAAAAAATAAAACAAAAACAAATATGCACCCATTTCTCTCTACGTTCCCGTTCGTGGTCCTCGATTCGACAGAGAGGGAGTTAATAACTGATTATAGTTATTGATAGGAAATGATAAAAGCACGTTTGTATCAATAAAAATATGTAGCTTGTCAAAGCTTAAATAGCTTTAACTAGCTGCAACTTTTTTTTCTCTTATTTAGCATAATTTTAAGAATTATACTCTAATTCTACGTGAAAAAATACACTAGAAAACATGGAAATTTTGCGTTTCTCTCGAGGTCGGCAAATCGTCGATTTTTCATACTTTCCTTTGTTCTTTTCAAGCTAAAAACTGCGTAACAATTTCAGCTGTATAAGCGGATGCGTTGTTGTGTAACAGAAAGAAGCCTTTTCTATCTACCGTTCTCGTCGGACTCATCGAATTTTGTAGAAAAACCGTTCTTTTACACCCAAATAGTAACGAAAAGTTATAGTAGCGTCCTCGAAAACAAATTTCTTGTGAATCATGCCTTGCGCGTCGAAAAATGTGATGGGCATGGTCTTTGTCTTCAATTCCCTGGTGAAAATGTAAAATCGGAGCGTAAGTTGAATGTAAAGGGAGAGTAAGAGCGTAAGTCGAATGTAAAGGGAGAGTAATAGAAGCGTTAACCTTCTACGAAGCGTAAATTAAAACAATGAAATGTAAAAGAAGTGTTAACACTTCTTTTACGTTTCATTGTTTCAATTTACACTTCGTAGAAGGTTTGTTAACGCTTCTATTACTCTCCCTTTACATTCGACTTACGCTCCAATTTTCCATTTTCACCAGGGTTTCATTATTCGAACTTGTTTTTATTGGCCTTGGCTCAACTATTCGATATTTTGTCATTTCGTAGTAGACTTATAGCAAAAGCATCTTGACTTGTTACTCGTTTACCAAGTTTAATTTTATATTTGATCAAAACTCTTGCTTCATGATAATTTTGATAGTATAAATAATTTAAACGAATTAAAAATTTTTTTACTCAGCACAGAATAATCATAACTGATTTAAAAAGACTACAGCTGAATGTTTTTATTAAACGGTTATTCAGGTGTCCAACAGATTGTGCCACATGTAGGCCAGAAAAAATCAGTCTCGAAGGGATTCCAGTTTGACGCATGCGTTTTTCGTGTTTACATCTTTGACTTTATTGAGCTTTATTCTTGCAATTTATAGTATTTTTAATGGGAAACATTCCCACTTTTCTCTTGTGTGTATACCAAAGGATGTGCACTCTTCTTTATCGAGCTAGGCATGTAAGACAACCACATTGTTTAGTTCCAACTTTATCAACAAGTGTCCGCCATGTGGTCGGTACGTTCTCGCCAAGTTTGGAAAACGCTGACTCGGATTTGCAAATGTGCCTGATATCGAGAGAAGTACCGATGACATAATGTGAAGCAATGAAAATAAAGGCTAGGAGATTGCTGTTTTTTGACAATGTAAAAATGTCTGAGGACCAGCGTAGCTCACTGTTGGAGGTCTTGGTAAAAATGGGCTTTCTTTCTTATTAAGTCAACTATCTTTCAGCAATTCCAGATTTTGATATTATTTATTTACTTGACCGTTTCATATGTTTAATTAAAAACTTTCGCATGGCAATGTGTATAAATCCTGCTGTTGTATTCTTATTTTATCGCTGTATCCAAACGTGATATTGGCATACGGATTATACGTGTGAGTCTCCATCTTGACAATGCTATCGTCAAAGATCGACTCGCCTTCAATGTTCAAGATGTTAGATATCTCAAATATTTCGTGTGACGAATCCCAATGGTTTAAAAAGATCAACGTTTAATGCGGTGAATTTATTTTATCAGACTATCGAATATCTTTAACTGGCGTAAAAATTTTGTTAGACGGCCGAATATTCTTGATTGGTGTAAAAATCATATCTCACACCTGCTCATTCAACACAAGCATCTCACGTTATCGTATTCGTACATACAATTTAACGGTGATATCCTCTTTCCTGCGAAAATCGAGTAATCGACAGTAATATATGGGCAGCCATGGGGCGTTAAAACAAACCCCCTCTCCTCCCTCGTCTGGCGACAGGTGGGGGTATTTAGACGGTGTGACGTCACGGGAAGGGATGGAATGGCGCGTTCTGATTGGCTGACGCGTGGACATTGCTGAATTTTAACAAAGCGTTTTGATTGGCACCCCATGGCTGCCCAGAGCCTTGATTGGCTACCCTGAGTATATTACTAGATTTTAAATAGATAGAAATTTTGGGGCTAGGGACTCCACATGAAACTAGCGGAGGCGAAAAAAGTTGTGAAAGTCAGATTCCGAACGTCTTGTACGGCGGGGGGTGCGGGTTTTTGTAAATGAGATAATAGATCTGTAGGTCAAGAGTACTTTGTAAGAGAGAGAGAGAGACAGAGAGAGAGAGAGAGAGAGAGAGAGAGAGAGAGAGAGAGAGAGAGAGAGAGAGAGAGAGAGAGAGAGAGAGAGAGAGAGACAGAATTAAAAGCCGAATCTATTCATATATAATATTATAATATCTTGGTTCCATCATTCTCAATTATTGACAAAACGATATGATAATCTCGTGCTATAGGCGCCGCGCTAGAAGTTGCGTTATTTCTTTAGTCGCGCCATATTCAGTAACTGCCTTTCCTGCGTATATTTTTATATTAGAACATAAAAACGGATAAAGACGGTCTCGACGACCGCACAGCATCTCGACCGCTGGGATACGGAAACCGAAGGGACTCGAAGACTCATGGGAATCCCCGAGCTTCCACCTGAGCGGGTATAAAAAGCCGCTCCGGTGGGAGCACCGATCACTTCTCGATCCACCGGCATCCGGCACACCGATCCGCCCGATACCGAGAGAAGACCTTTCAAACGACTAGTAGGGTAGAGAGTTCGCCGAGGGTTCTCGGTATCGTTCGACTAAATTCCCATTCCGAGCTAGCAAGCAGAGGGTGAAGGGTTCTTCGCCTGCGCTGAGGGTTCTCGGCCGCTGCTCACTCCATTTTTTAAAAATGGACGGATTATTGAGGTGGAGAGTTCTCCGTCTCTCTCGAAGATTTTCGGGAGTCCGCATACCGTTTCCAACGCCTGTCATAGTCAGCAGACAAAATTCACGGAATCACCCGCCGCACACCGCACTCACCGCGCACTGTCTACTTAAACACGGGCTATCGCCGTCCCACCGCGCCGCGCATCGCGCCAGTCCCGAGTTTGAGCGCCCCGTCGTGCGGCCTACCGCCGTATCGTCTCGCGCCCCTCGAACACCACGGAACACGTCGTGCAATACAAACAGCTGATCAACCAGCCAAAACGCGTGGAAACATAAACGTGTATATAGTATGTACATAATATAAAATAGCTTTAGTATTAAAATATATAGTATTAAAATCGAACTCGATTTCTGTTGCCTCAAAAACCTCTTCCTGCCGTGGCGCCAAAAAAAAAACCAACGAGCTAGTGCGTGCAGAAAACAAGGTTGTTACAATCTTAATTACATAATACCTAACGTATTACACGGTGTAAAGCATAAATGCATATATATAACAAAAGCATCCCACACGGCATGTAACATTGCTGAAATATTGTAACGTTCGGAAATGATATAGAAATATTTCATTGACATTTTAATTATAACTTTTCATCCTAAATATTTCAGAAATGTATTTGCTTTATGTTTTTATAAAATTGCAAATGCAATATTTCTGAAATCCTTTAGAAACATAAAAAAAGGTTGATTTCATATTTGACTGTCTCAGTCGATTTTAGTAGCTCATAATACACTACGCTGAGCTGATCTCACCAAATACACAACATGACCTTGGAGCCGTGAATATTCGGTTTGGCCGTCGACGTGGAAGCATGGCCGGGAAGTCCTTATGATTTTCTGCGCTTGAGATTATCGTAATAAACCCATTTTTCGTTCCCAGTCACAATACGATGCAGAAATCCCTTCCGTCTTTGTCTTACAAGCAGCTGTTCACAAGCAAACGCCGTTCAACATCTTTCGACTTCAACTCGTACGGCACCCAATTTTCTTGCTTCAATCATTCCCATGACTTTTAAGCGTTTTGAAATGGCTTGTTGAGTCACTCCCAATGATCCTGCCAATTCTTCTTGCGTGTTACACGAGTCTTGATCAAGTAATGCCTCTAATTCTGCATCTTCGAAAACCTTCTTTCTTCCACCGCCATGCCGGTCTTCGATGTCAAAATCACCATTCTTGAAGCGTTGAAACCATTCTCGGCACGTTCTTTCACTAATAGCGGCCTCACCATACGTATTTGAGAGCATTCGATGAACCTCAGCCGCAGATTTTTCATATTGAATGAAAAAATTAAAACCTCCCGCAAATGACGGGAATTTGGCTCGTAAGCTGACATTTTCAATCGAGAATAACTTTATGATGCAAACACAAATCGACTAATATTTCGATGGCGTTATGTTTACAAATGCCTAAGCTTATTGTATAATGTCTACAATCTATTTATTTCGACCACCACTTATCGCTACAGCCAACTATTGGAAAACGGCGAAAGCAAAGTTGTACAGCTTATATATTAACCAGAAATGTTAAAAAAAGTATTCGAAAAAAAATATTTGAAAATGTTCGATAGCATACTTAAATTTACCGATAAAACAGGTTCAAATTTTTAAATACTTTATTATTTTTTAACATATTATATTGTTTTATTAAATGTGAATTTTATTGAATAATATTAAATAATAACGAAAGAAAATTAGTTCATTAACTATTTTATTGTAAATATGTTATTCATTAATTTTATAATTAAGAGAAATAGTTATTGTATTATATAATTCTCATACACTAATGGAAAATTTAATTACGTGATTAATTATAAATACGAATACGTAACTTAGGATATTTAACGATAAACAGCAAGATATGAACGCTTTTTAATATGAATCAAATACATGCGCTTTTAAATTACATTCAATATAGATAAAGGAAATTGGTTGAAACGTTGGGCATGAAATTAATTATGCTCGATATTTCTTAAATTTATACTGTATTGATGAACTATATTTCCTTTCCTCTTGTAATACAATTAATAATACTGATGACGTGTGTTCGCAAGCTTGCATTAATCGCAGTGTTCGGCACTAAATTTATGTGTGTCTCGGACGATGGACGACTCCGTACTGCTGGCGTGCCGGCGCTGGATCATGCTTGATGCGCGGCGGTGACGCTAGTTACTAGAGCGCAGTGTCGCTTAGCACGGATGCCCCTTTACTTAATGAGATTAACCAGAAATATTATCAGCTAACAACCGCTATTTACATACAATGTATTTAGTAAATATTTCCGGCTAAAAGCCGCTATATATTTTTATGATATTATTCCAAAAATTATAAATATTTTAATATATTTTTTTGAAATAGTAACCAAAGTATTGGCAAGAATGTCCTTGAGATTATATAGATCACATGTTAATTAGAAGGGATACGTTCTTCTTCTTACGCGCTCCATGAGCGTTCACCGAGCCAGATCTGACGTCAGTTATTAAATAATATTTTTAGTTATAATATCATTTATTATATCATATCATTCTTCTATTCATTCACTCACTCATTCATTCATTCATTGGTTCATTTATTCATTCATTTATTTATTCATTTATCCTTTTTTTAATTTAAGAGAGATTTCAAAAAGAAAATGAAACATATATAGTTGCAACACATCGGTACACTCTATCTCCATGGAACCGCGTAAATGCTATCGACGTCTAATCGACGTCGATTCGATTTACTATTTCTACCTGGGAAAACTGTAGACGCCATCGACATTGATCAATGTCGATCCGACTTATCATTTCTCCCTGAGGAGGATGGGGTCAGACCGATCTCTAAAGTTCTTTAGATCTAAGATCCATTATCACGTCCTCCTTTTTACTTTAGACTTAGGTCTTTAATCCCAGCCTCTTGTCAGAGGCTAGGTATGCTAAATCCCCTGCCAGATTAAATATCTTTTACGAGGGCTGTATGATAAGTACCTGTGTTAGGCAAGAAAACACATTAAAAAAAATTTTTTTTTTATTTATTTCTCAATATAGTCTCCTTTCAGCTCGATACATTTAGTCCAGCGGTATTCTAACTTTTTCAAGCCATCCAAAAAATATGATTTGTTGAACTCCGCAAAATAGGCCTCTGTTGCGGCGATGACTTCTTCGTTTGACGTGAATCGCTTTCCGCCAAGCCATTTTTTCATGTTTGGAAACAAAAAGAAATCGCATGGGGCCAAATCTGGAGAATAGGGTGGATGAGGCAGCAATTCGTAGCGTAATTCGATCAGTTTTGCTATGGCGATTGCGGATGAGTGAGCTGGTGCATTGTCATGGTGAAAAAGGACTTTTTTCTTTGCCAAATGGGGCCGTTTTCTCATCAATTCAGCATCGAATCGGTCTAATAAATCAGCATAGTACTGCCCCGTGATTGTCCTTCCATTCTCCAAATAGTCGGTAAAAATGATGCCTTGAGAATCCCCAAAAACGGTGGCCATGACTTTTTGCGGCCGATGAAACCGTTTTCGCGTTCCTTGGAGCAGTTTCGCCGGATGAAGTCCACTGTTTTGACTGTTCTTTCATTTCTAGCTTGTAATGATGGATCGATGTTTCGTCAACAGTGTTGTGAGTATGATGCACTCACACAAGAAATGTCGCAAGCGATATAAGGTGTCAAATGACTACATGCCGGGCGTCGCACCGGGCAATGCACCCGATTGCTTAATAAACAACACCCAAAATCTCCTGATTTTGGGGTGGAATCTGCATAGCTAGCAATTGCTGGCTAAGCAAGAACATTGACCAAAGGCCAGTGATCGAGAAGTACCCTCCCCGGTTATACACCAAAAATCGGTGTATATAAACACCGAGGTACAGACAACGAGCGGGCTTTGCTACACATTATACAGCGACGAACGTATGTCGCTCATTCTTTTATATTTGTCACGGGTATTAACGAATTAAGTCAGTGTAACTCAGTGTAATCAAGATAGGAAATATATACACATTGTTATACGACATTCGGCTACAATCTCTCAAGAAACCTGACCCGAGGAGTATCGACGGACGATCCCAAATACCTGTGACCCTTTATCCCAATAAGAGCCACAACAACAGTCACGAAACGCCATAGAAACTCTTTTGGATTGCGCTTAAACATGTCCAAACAGTGCTCCAAAGTTGTCATGCGATTCCGTTTTTGCTCCACTGTTAGCAAACGCGGCACCCATCTCGCCGATAGCTTTCTCATGCCCAATTTTTTGTGTAGGATATTTTGTATGCGTTCAATTGAGATATGTACAATGTCAGCAATCTCTCTGATATTCACTCGACAATCTGCTAAATCATGGATTTTGTTAACCATATCCTCCATAGTCACTTCAATCGGACGGCCTGGGCGCTCTTCATCAAAAACGGACGTTCGGCCACGCTTGAATTCAATAAACCAATATCTGATGGTAGTCATCGAAGGTGCATCCTTATAAACGGCATGCAACTTCACTTCGATTTTTTCACACGTCTTCCCATCCGAAAAAAGAAATCGAATCACTGGTCGATATTGCTTTTTCTCCGTGGTTGTAAACAAACACGAACTTGACGACTTTCAACAGCTATCAAAACAAAACTACTCGATAAATCTGTCTGAAATTTTGACAGTCATCGTTTTGAAGATGGGGTTAAACGATGGAATAAACAATTTGCGTCAGTGGTGCCATCAGTCGGTAAACACGGGTACTTATCATACAGCCCACGTACAAGCCAAAGCGGGATAGTGGCAAAGGATATGCACACTGTCCTCTTCGACTTGTTCGCAAAGGCGACATATACTGCTGCCTGCTATTTTCAGCTTGAGCAGTTGGGCCTTTAGAGTCACGTGTCCCGTAAGGAGTTCTATCGTGGTCCCAAAACCGCTGTCTACTCATTGCTGTTAGTTCTAATGCTCGTTCACGTCAGTGAACCTAGCACCCCCACCACTAAAAAAAAATTCGGACCTACCCTATAATTTTCTGCTAATTATTTGCTAATTTTCTGCCCTAGTTCCGAATTTTTTGCTTCTACTCGTTTGCAGGAAATTAAGATCAAAAGTGGGGGTGCTAGCTTTACGTAATGCTAGCACCCTCACTAATACAAAAAAAATTTTTTTTTTAATCAAATATACCAGAATTTTCTGCTCATTTTAGGCTTTAAGAAACTGTAAACAAATATCAAAAATATCGAACAATTATCCAAGTACCGGTACTCAAAAACAATATACCGCAACATTATATCGAAAAATAGTTAAAAACAACAAGCTACCAGGACAATACCATAACAGGACAATTTTAAAACTATTTCTTGAAATATTTAATTTGCAAAATAAACTTAAAAAATCTAAAATTCACAAAAACACAAGAGTAAAATACCATTACAAAATTATTTGCTGCGTCGACTGTGGTGTCAAATTGTTTCCCTATTTTTCTGCTCCTAAAATACCAAGTCTCGAATTTTTTGCTCAATATATAACTTGTGCAACTTAATTGTTATTCCGCGCGTGCAGGAGTAAACTACCTTAAAAAAATTATTTGCTGCGTCGACTGTGGTGTCAAAATGTTCCCCTATTTTTCTGCTCTTAAAATACCAAGTCTCGAATTTTTTGTTCAATATATAACTTGCACAATCTTATTGTTATTCCGCGCGTGCAAGAGTAAACTACCTTAAAATAATTATTTGCTGCGTCGACTGAGGTATCAAAATGTTCCTTTATTTATCTGCTTTTAAAATATCAAGTCCTGACTTTTTTGCTCAACATTCAACTTGTGTAACTCAATTGTTAAGGTGGGGGTGCTAACGTCATGCTGTGTTGTATATCGCTCTCATGATGGAGAGTTCTAGAGGGCCGTTTCCAGCGCCTCTATTGGTGTGGTTCTCACTGCCAGGTAGTTTTCCTATAGGCTTTTCAGCGGGAGCGGTGCATTTGCACACGGTTCAAATGGACATGATGCATTTGCACACGATGCTTTTGGGCACGATATTTTGCGCAACGTTCATTTGCACACCGTTTATGTGCATACCGTTCAGTTGCCCACCGTTCATTTGTACACCGTTCACTTGGGCACAGTAAGAAATAACTATGCCAAGGGCACCCTACCGACGGGATGGGTGCGGGAGAGGGACCGAAGGCCGAAGGCCACCCCTCGTGTGAGTGTGTGTGTGTGTGTGTGTGTGTGTGTGTGTGTGTGTGTGTGTGTGTGTGTGCGTGCGCGCGCGCGCGCGCGCGTTTAATTGAACGGTGTGCAAGTAAGCGGTGTGCAACTGAACGGTATGCAAATGAATGGTATCCAAAAATACCGTGTCCAAATAAATGGTGTGCAAGTGAATGGTGCGCAAGATATCGTGTCCAAAAATACAGTGTGCAAATGCACCGTATCGATTTAAACCGTGTCCAAGTGAGTGTCACCCTTTTCAGCAGGTTCCTCGCCTACACCTTTTTCACTCTTGGCTACCATACGACAGCGGCATAGGTGATTCTCGGTAGTAATACCGCTTTATATAGCCACAAAGTAGTCGCGGGTCTAAGGCCCCAGGACTTACTCATGCTTCTTCTACATGCTCACATGGACGTATAAAATTTCTTTCTCTTTTTTAAGAAATTTTGTTTCCAACTTAACTTGGAGTCGATTAAGACTCCATGGTGTTTAATCATACTTACGTACTTTAGCTCCTTTTTCCTTTAGAACCTTAGCGGTTCTATCGATTCATGCTTGTATTTTCTGGTGAAGATTACTACATTGATTTTAAGAGGATTCACTTTCAGACCCTTGTCTTCACACCATGTTTCTATAATTCTCAGGGCTTTTTGCATGCGCTTTCTGAGATACGTTAGGAAGTTTCCTTTGATCACCACGGCCACGTTGTCCACGTAGCCGTAGACCAGAAAACCCTCCTTTTTGAGTGACTTCAGGAGTCCGTTCACCACCACACGTTCAGGCACCACAGAGTAGGCGACAAAACGCCACCCTGCGGACAGCCCTCGGTTGATCGGTCCTCCAAAGTTTTGTCTCTATGGCTGACGGTCAGGTTCCTGGTCATCAGCATATATTTTGTCTACTTCACGATTGCCGCCGGTATTCCTTGGCTAATCATGGTTTCTTATAGTTTTATTCAAGGTGCTATTGAAAGCCCCTTCGATGACCATAAAGCATTCTAGAGCGTATCTTCCGATTGGTCGACCGCCAATTGGCTTCCTATGCCACACGCTAGGTGGTGTAGGACGGTCGTTGTGGACCTCCCCTGTAAGCGTACTGCGAGGCTGCCAAAGGTTTTCGCAGTAGGGGAGCACTCTTCATGTATATATCAATTAATCTTTCTAGGGTCTTTAGAAGAAAGGAGGTGCGGTGTACAAATTTTGCGTGTCCAATTGCACGGTGTACATTTTTATTGTGTCCAAATTGTAATTTGTCTAGAATTTATTTTTTCTGTGTACAAATTGCTGTGTCCAAAATTCCTGTGTCAAAATGAACCGTGTTCATTTGAAACGTGTACATTATTTTGTGTTCATTTGCACCGTGTCCATTTGCACTGTGTCCAATTGTACTGTGTCGAAATGAACCACTCCCGACGAAGGCCCCCCTTGCACCGTGTGTGTGTATGTAAAGCATTCACTGCACTACATGGGTTTGCGACTTAAATGGTGTGTAATTGAACAGTGTGCGATTGAACGGTGTGCAACTGAACGGTGTGCAATTGAACGGTGCGCAATCGAACGATGCACAATCAAACGGTGTCCAATCGAATTGAGTCTAATCGAACGGTGCCCAATCGAGCTATGTCCAATCAAACTGTGTCCAATCGCACGGTGTCCAATGGAACTGTATCCAATCGAACCGTGTCCAATCGAACAATGTCCAATCGAGCGGTGTCCAATCGAACGGTGTCCAATCGAACTGTGTCTAAACGAACTGTGCGCAATTGAGCGGTGCGCAATTGAACGGTGTGCAATATTTCGTGTCTAATAGCACGGTGGGGAATTGCAACGTGTCCAATTGTACTGTGCGCAAATGGAGGCCACTCTCTCCGAATCCTAGGAAATTACTTTTCATAAAGTCGTTCAGAGTCTCCTCCAACGATTTTGTATAGGTTTAAGCAGCTCCAGCCGGTAGCCTTTTTTGTATTAAGGATTTTATGTAGTTTGGCCGCCTCCGGCGTGCTTTCCACACTTTCACAGAAGCTCCTCCAATTGATCGTTTTTGCTTTCGCAATTTCTGTTTTATAGATTCATTGGGATTCTTTGTATGAGTCCCACGCTTCTATGTTTTTAACCCTTTTGGCTTTATTGAAGAGTCGCCTAGTTTTTGCTTTGAGCTTGTTGAGCTTTGCGCTCCACTATGGAGTCTGGGCTTTGGTCCTCTTTTGCTTAGATTTGCAATTGAGTTCGAAGGAGCCCCTTATAAAGAACGCCTCGAAATTCAACTCTTCTATACATTCTATAAAACCTTTTTGGGGTCTTTTGGAGACGTTCCTTTAGGCTCTGAAGGTATCCCAATTTGTGTGCTTGGGATTTCTGACCCAGATTATTTTGGTGTCAATTGTTCCTAGGGTGTAATGGATCTGTCTGTGATCTGAAAGCTCACTTGAGACTCTCCAGTCTCTCATCAAATATATCAGCCCCCTGAACCTTATTGTGATGTCGATTACTTCCTGTCTTCTTGAGTCTATAAAGATAGGTTCTTTGCCCCTGTTCAGGATATATAGTCCGCTATCTGTTACAAATTCGAGAAGGCTTTCATTTCTTGAATTGTTATCTGTGCTGCTCCACACCAAATGGGGATTTAATGGGGTGGGAATTAGCATCGCAAGGGAGTATCTCGTTTGAACACATAACGATTGGACACGGCTCGATTGGACACGCACGATTGGACATGACACGATTAGACACCGCACGATTGGACATCGCATTATTAGACACTGCATTATTGGACACCGCACGATTGGACACCGCACGATTGGGGATACACACACACACACACACACACATTCACATGTGTTTGTAGATTTCCAATACAATTTACATGGGTTAGTGACTTGGACGGAGTGGGTACGGGAAGGGGGGCCAAAGGCCGCCTTTACACCTCCGTGTGTGCGCGCGCGAACCATTCTCTGCACCACATGGGGTTGCGACTTTCCACGTAAAACGAGATGCTCGTAAAAATACGTATATAGACGTTTGAATCGTACGGTGCGGTGTTTAATCGTACGATGTCCAATAATGCGGTGTTCAATCGTGCGGTATCTATTAATGCGGTGTCCAATAATGTGGTGTTCAGCTCCCCTCAGTCCCGTCTTCAGCATTTGTTTTTTTATAGCGTGACCTAGCGGCTCCGTTCTATCCAACTCGGGTCTTGGTGACAGATTCCGTATCCTGCTTTTCAGAGCTTTTGCTACTTAACGTAGCTAACCCTTCGAGCGCTTTATTGTAAGTTTTTTTAGTTTTATTTTCGGTTTTTATTTTGGTTCCATGAGTACCGCGGTAAAGCCTTCTCACGCGGGTAGAGCCGCGATTGCCCGGGGCTTGGCTTTTTATTCCTGAAAGTCGCCCGGTATTCTAGAGGCACCGTTATCGACGCAGCTCCCTCTACGCCATGCAGCTTTCGGCATGATTGCTTACACCTTGGTTTGCGGGGTTCCTCTTAGCTGACTGCTCCCAGGTACACTCCCGAGCGGGGGGGTGTTTTCGGTGCAGTCATTGCCCCTCTACTATTAAAATGTACTCGTAATATGAAACTGAGCTGTTCGAAAGGCTCAATAAACTCTTATGAAAAAATTTTGTCTAGTACACAAGCGCGCTCTTATTTATGTACGTCTTAAAATCAGGAACTACGTAGCCAAAATTCAATATGGCGTCAGTTCACACGATCTTAACTGCAACATGGATTGTTGAGTCTGACCGAATGCAGTGCAGCACACTAAAGCACGTTTAAGCGCGTTTTAGTGCATTTCTTACTTAACAACGTTTAATTGCGTAGTGGCATACAGATGTGTTTTGCCGGGTCTGGCCGAGTGCATTGAAGCAGCATATATCTGAACATATTTCCAACATGCTATTTCCAGTTGTACAGTAATGTAAGGCCTGAACTTATGTAAAGCCTAAATACCATATGCTTCTTCAATACACTTGGCCAGATCCGGCAAACCACGACCAAACACGACCAATACGCCATTACCTAATTAAACGTTGTACATACATATATGTATGTATTACAGTTTAAAATAAGAAAGAATTTAAAGTTTTATTATAAAATAAACATGAAAATTTTATTATAAAAAAGGACAAAAAATATACATTTTTATCATAGATACCGTACTACATTCTTACCGACAGATTGCTATTTAGTTACAGGGATATAATCCAGTCGACGCTGGATAACTAGACAAAAAATAACATGGGAGTTTGATGATCCTGATTCGACGGTATATTTAACTATCAACATGCCAAATATTCCGGTAACTCTGCGTTATATGTTGCTAGCACTGACAATTCAGCGCGAGCAGTAAGACGGTTGGAGTTGCTTCTGCGCGAACCGGTTAAAAATTCGTCTACTTCAAGCGGCGTCTCTCACACATACATATGAAATTTTCAGACAAAATTTTTTTTATACCAAAAGGTTCTAGCTTATTTTTGAAAACACATTATTATTTTTTCCTGTAATGACAACTCTGTTTACTAGTTATTTTGTATGTATAGAGTTTTTAAAACTTACAAAGTGCTGTAGATAAAAGTTTCGAGATAAGTGCAGGAAAGGACTCACACAGCAGTGTAATATTTCAGCGATATTGCAAGAAAATTACAATATTGCAGTTATACTACGTGATAATATATCGGTAATATTACAGAAATATTGCTAAAATATAAAAATGTCCGCGAAAATTTATCGCTGAAATGCAATATTATGGAAATATTACGATAATATTACTGCCATTTTTCTAATATTTCAATAATATTTTTGCAATAAAAAATATGTATTTCAGGTACATGTTTTATCTAGCATTTGCATCCACATTACAAAAATATTTCACCGTAATGGTGCACTACACATATCGCGACCATCCAAACCATAATTATACTCTATTTGTCGCATTGCATAATATCTATAATCAGAAAAACGGTCACCCATCCAAGCGAGCCGCTTTTGACGTTGCTTGATTTCGAAGATCGTACGCAACGTAACATTTCGTGATGATCCCTAAACACTTGATGTTTATGAATACATATTTGTTATAGATCAGTTTAATAGATGTTAAATTAAATAAAAATTTTATGAAATCAATAAAGAATAAGATTGTCCGAAAATCAAAGAGTAAAAAATCACAGGAGGGAACATATCAATAGTGGGGGTACGATTTACTTGAGACGGATGTGCTGTATAATAATCGAACCATCTTAAGCATTAACTTTTGTGAAATGCGTATCAGCATGTTTTTTATAATGTGCTTTCATATGTTGTATGCGTGTGTATGTATGTGTGCATGTATGTGTGCATGAATGTGCGGCCATCTTGAAGATCAACTATATACATAGATTTGTTGCCCTCTCTGAAACCAAATGGAATCTCCTGTGATTTTTTACTCTTTGTCGAAAATAATAGTGTTTAATTGATAAAAGAGATGACTCCAGCATCTCTTTAACACACAACGTGTTAGAAAGGACATAGGGAGATAAACATATAGAAACTGCCCCTGCACATAACAAGTATAAATTGGTACCATATATTGATATACTATACCCTGATAACACAGAAAAGTTTCTGCAATGTTGCAGAGACATAACACTGAAATGTTGAAACTATTACAGTTACGTTACATTATGCCTCTGCAATGTTTCTGTAAGGTTGCAGCAATGTCAAAATGTCCGCTTTGGTTCGCAAGAACGTTTCTGAAATATTACGGGAATATGACTATCCCAGGTAGTAAAAGTCGCCGTTATTTTGACGTTTTAGAAAATATTTTGGGTACATGTCCTATATATGCAGCACATCCATTGTGAAAAATATTGAAATAACATGGATTGTATTTGGTCCGTGCGCATGTGCAGTGTGCGCATTTGGTCTGTGTCCGTTTGTTACTGTGTCCGTTTATTACTGTGTCCGTTTATTACTGTGTCCGTTTATTACTGTGTCCGTTTATTACTGTGTTCGTTTGTTACTGTGTCCGTTTCACTCAGCCTGCTCTTCGCGATAATCCATGAACACTTGATGCTCATGAATACATATTTGTTATAGGTCAGTTCAATAAATATCAAAAACATGAAACGTATAGTTAAATAATATTAATAAATAAACATACATATGTATGTATAAATGTAAATGTACAGTTTTTTACTGATTTTTACATATGCGAATAACGTGTGGAATAACTTATAAAAATATGTTTTTGTTCTGTTCTTTTGATAAAACTAAATTACATCTCAGACAGCACACAATATTTATAAAATATTTACAAAATATTTATAATATTTATTTGAATATTTTACAAATATTTATCCAAATATTTTATAAATATTTTTGTGGTCTTAGATTTGACAGATCATAAAGATTTATTATAAATATTATGAAATATTTATGAAATATTTATAAAATATTTATGAAATATTTCTAAGTATTTACAAAATATTACTTGTACAAATCTTTATTTTTTATTTACCATAAATAAATTATATATAATTATATATTTATTTACCATAAACACACCTATAACCCATATGCATATACATGAGGAAGCCATGACATGAGGCGTAACTTGCATAATGCTCTTTGGCGCTGTACCCGCGTTGCCAAGAATGTGCGCCAAAAATATCATATGAAAGGTTTCAGAAATTTTGTATTTATAATATTACAAAATACTACCTTGCAGGTACATTTTAAATGTAAAGTTTCAATCAAGATGATTGCAGAAATGTTGCAAATGTAATGTTAAAAAAAAGGTAGTCTTAGAAATATTACAAATGTGATGATACACAATTGAAACATTGAAACGTCTCTGCAACATAACTGAAACTCTTTGTGCTATCAGGGTAGATTGATGTGACTAAAAAATTCTACAAATATCAACCTTAAAATTGCATTTTTTAGGAGTTATAGATGGATAAAGTAAAATAAAAAAGAGGTTTTTCTCGAAAACGGCTGAACCAATTTTGATAAAAAAAAAATTATAATCATTACTAACGAGGGACCGTTTTTAGGTGTAAATCTCTGATTTGAATGAACTTGAAATATGTTGTAAAGCAGCTAAAAATAAAAGACACGTATTTTTTTTAAGTGCCAAAACGTACGATGAAACACCCGTTAAAAGAAAACGGTTTTTCTCTTTCGGGGCGAATATTGACGAAACAATAAAGGATTTTTTTAAATTTCAAGTAGAAATTAAATAACTCTAGAAGTACTATAGAACAATGGAAAACATTTTTTGTCTATTAAAGTTTTAATTTTTTTAAACCACTTAACACTTTGTTATTTAATTATGACTAAATCGAAGGTTATTTTACTACAAATTTAGCCATGTATAATAAAGTTATGCTATGTAAAACTATTTTTGAGAATTAATTATAACCTCTCTACAGATACGTTAAGAGGCATTAAATTTCCAATAATCGATATCGCATTAAACGCTTTCTAAAAAAAATTTAAAAATGTTTTCAAAAACAATTTTTTTTCGACCATACTATGTTACACACACACACACACAATGTTGGAAAATTATTTTACCTATAATTTTAAATTATATAATTTAATTTTGTGATTTTTAATTTTTTATACATATTAATAATTTATTCAACATAAGGAAGTTGAAAAACGCTTATTTTTTTATACGTTTTCAAAACAAAAACTTATATTTATTCTTTATTACTGAAAGATGAACAGAACGTGTTGCGTGAAGATTCGAGCACATAGCAAGCACGGAAAGTGTATCTGTAAAGTGGTTATAATTAATTCTCGAAAATGGTTTTCCGTAGCATAACTTTATTATACATGTCTGAATTTGTAATAAAATAAGTTTTGATTTGGTTATAAATAAATTTTAAAATTTTGAAAAAAAAATGTTACGTGGTGGGATTATTTTGAAAAACTAAAATAAAACTTTTTTTTATTGTTTTATAATAGTATTTCTGGAATTATTTAACTTTTACTTGACAATTTTTTTTATCTTTTATAGTTTCATCGATATTCATCCTGAAAGAGAAAAACCGATTATTTTAAAACGGGGGTGTTTAGGTTTACTCCCTAATAAACGTGCGATTGCGCACTTTTAAAAAAATACGTGTCTTTTGTTTTTAACTGCTCTACAACATATTTCAAGTTCATAGATTTACACCTAAAAACGTTTCCTTATAAGATTTTTTTTTAATTTTTTAAAATTCTGACAAAAAATATAGACAAAAAACTTTTCAACTTTAAAAAAAATTTTTTAGGTTATGTTTTAGAAATACACCTTCAAATTTTTCAAAAAACCTTGAAATGTTTTCAATATATTTTTTTTTCCAAATTTTTGATGGAAGGACTTTACGGCGAAAAATGATGAAAATCTGCGCGGCGCAGCATCACGCCTTCGCAGCACACTCGCTCCAGCCGCATACATCGAATGTAACCTAGTTTTTGTCGGATTTTTTAATTATTTTATGACCACAAAGTTAATGAAAATTTAGATTTTATTTTTATTTGTATTGTATATTTATTTTTCCTTATCGGAATGCTTTTTAAAAAAATGTCCTCCCACACTTTTGATAAAATGGGCATTTTTGAAATGAGTCTTTTTGCATTTCGGGCAAAAACGGATATTCGAAAATAAAGAGAAACTGTTAATTTCAATGAAGCTGAAATTGTAAATATATTTTTTATAATTTTTATTTTAACTTTTACTTTCTTAAAGTGTGTTGCAATCAGCATATCTCGAGTTTGTTGCTGTCGTTCTAGGCATTCTTAAAAAAAAATTCTAATAGTACGAACGAGTGAACAAATTAGATTAATTAAAGAAAATTAGATTTCTCTAAACGAGTATATAACATATATAACATATATTTTTTTCATCAAAATTGATTCAGCCGTTTTAGAGAAAAATCACTTTTTTGATTTTACTTTTCCCCTCCATAATTCCTAAAAAATGCAATTTTAAGATTGAAATTTTTAAGATTTTTTAGTCACATAGATGTTAATTAATGGTACCAATTTAGACTTGTTGCGTGCGGGGGCAGTTTTTACATGATTATCCTCCTATACCTTTTAACATAAAATTTTATACACATTTTAACACAAATACAAAATTTTTTTGTTGGGTTTGGAAAATAAATTTTCTGTTTACATTTGTTTAAATAATTTGTAACAGGTATCTCGTTATTGGGTACACCGACGGAAATTTACGTACATGGAACAAGTTACCTATTCATCTGTTGTGCGATCGTCTTTGTCAGTATTGTCACGCATTTTGTGTATTTGCCAGTTTTTCATGAGCTCAAACTCACTAGCACTTATGAATACCTCGAAAAGCGTTTCGATAAAAGAATGAGATTATTAGGGTCAGTCCTCTTTGCTATCGGTATCGTGAGTAAATTCAGAAAATCATATTTGTATAAATTTTTTTTGTATATCTCATATAATATAAATATACAATGTTTTTTTAGATAACTTGGCTTCCAATTGTCATCTATGTACCCGCATTGGCCTTTAATCAAGGTATTTATTTTTCAAACAAAAGTTTAATGAAAATTTTATAAAAAATTAATTTTATAATTTCTAAAGTTTTCTCTGTAAAATATTTACTTTTAATTAATTATGCGCTCCCGCACATGAACAATTTTAATTTTTTTGGTAATATTATGCAATTATGAATAAATCACAACTTGATATTATTTTTTTAAAAATTATTTTAAATTATTTTATTTTCAGTCACTGGAGTAAACGTACATATAGTTACACCTTTCGTGTGCATCGTTTGCATATTCTACACTTGTGTGGTAAGATAATTGATTTAAAAAGTATGTAAAAAAAAAATGAATAAAAACTCTATAAGAAAACAGTACAAACACAGATAATAACGGAATTGCAATTAAAAAATATTCAATATTCAAACTAAAACAAAATAAGTAGTTGCGCATATTTTTCCTATTTTTATTATTCTAATAAAAAAGATATTTAATTTTAACCCTCAAACTCTTTAACGCTCAAATGCACAAGATTTTTCTATAAACTTTGACGGTGTAGACTTTGTATAAAACGGACAAACTTTTTCCATAAGTACTTATCCAGAAGTACTTTTCTAGGATGTTTCAAGTGTGTTTTTTTGAATGTCGTCGAGAAAAATTGAAAAAGAAGTCAAGAACATCAAGTTTTTGAGATTTATTTTAAAAAAATCACTATTCTTTTGGTGTAAAATATTTTTTTTTTTAGTGGATTTTCTTTATCGTAACGGGTTTGAATTGGGAACTGCATAAAGCGTGCACTTTTTAGTTGTACTTGAAGACTATGCAGCGCAAAATTTTTTTAACATGGCGAATTTAATATGGCTGCTTAAATGTCAGAAATTTAAAAAATTCCAATTTTTTACAATTTTTTCTATTCAAATAATCGTAATTCGTTTTATACTAATGCACATAAATCACTCAGAAACGTTTGACCATATTAGTTCGCACCATAAAAAGTGAAATCCAATATAACACTTTTAATATGGTGGCTAGGATTGACGGAAACATCGAAAAAATTAGTATAATTCGTAGTTTTTTCTATATTTTCATGTACTAATGTGACTTAAGAGTACAAAAGTAACTATCTACACTGTGTGCGAGTATGTGTGTACGTATCCAATTCAGGAAATAATTATAAATGAAAACTGATATCATTACTGACTTCTAAATCGTTTTTTGCCAATGACTTCATATCAGAATTATTGATTCTCACCGCGTGAAGAAATGGACAATTGTTGGGGATCTTTTTTTACGTTTCGTTTTTTAATATTTTTTGGGAGCGTTCCAGATGCGCACAGTAATAAACTGACACAGCAGGCTGAGTAAAACGGACACAGTAACAAACGGACGAAGTAATAAACGGACACAGTAACAAACGGACACAGTAACAAACGGACACAGTAATAAACGGACACAGTAATAAACAGACACAGTAATAAACGGACACAGTAACAAATGGACACAGACCAAATGCGCACACTGCACATGCGCACGGACCAAATGCAATTCATGTACATTGCAAGCAGAGTAAAGTCCACATAGGTTAGCGACTTGGACGGGGTGGGTGCGGGAGGGGGGGCCGAAGGCCCCCTTTGCACCCCTCCCCGTGTGTGTGTGTGTGCGTGCGTGCAAAGCATTCACTGCATCACATGGGTTTGCGACTTTCCGTGTGTGCATTTGGTCCGTGCGCATGTGCAGTTTGCGCATTTGGTCTGTGTCCGTTTATTACTGTGTCCGTTTATTACTGTGTCCGTTTGTTACTGTGTCCGTTTATTACTGTGTCCGTTTGGTCTGTGTCCGTTTGTTACTGTGCGCATCTGGGACTCACTCTATTTTTTTATATATATAGTAAGTTTATTCCGGTTTTCTTCAAAACTGCCGGGGTGTTATCAAGAGACCATCAAACTCTTTACAAACTCCTAATCCCTTCTACATATAAAATACATCATACACATCATACGAATATTTATAAAATACTCCCTACACGATCTGGCCATTTGGCAGCCGTACAGACTACACCATCTTCTCCTTCAGATCCACTAACATAAAGTTGAACAATAGCGGACTGAGCGGACACCCCTGTCTTGCCCTTCTCGCTGTCCGAAAACTCCCACTTATTTCTTCTTCCACTTGTACCCTGCTTCTCGTTTCCCTTAGTACTTCCTCTACTCTCCCTATCATCCCCTTTCTCTCCATTATTTCTATTTACGCCCTCCTATCTATTGAATCGAACGCCACTTTCAAGTCTACAAACATTGCCATCCCCCTTTTTCCAACTGCCTGTTTATCAACAAGTTTAATGTGTAAATATTGTCAATTGGTCCTTCCCCCTTCCTAAATCTCGTCAGGTTTTCCGGTACCATCCCCCCCCTCTCTCTCTCTTTACTTGTTCTTTCAATCTCTTCGCCAAAACTGCTGCATAAACTTTATAGAGTGTGGGCATCAATGATACCCCCTGTAATCTTTTACCGCCTTTCCCTCCCCTTCCTTTACTATAGATATTATGATGCCCTTTCTTCAACTATCCGGCCATCCCTCCCCCCTGCATACCCCTGCAAAATTCCCTTGCCTATGCTTCCAATCCCTCCTCCGTATTTCCACGCCTCATTCGGTATCGCATCCATCCCTGCTGCTTTCCTTTCCTTCAATCTTTTTAAGACTCCCCTTGAATTCTTTCCTGCCCAACTTCTCCTCCGTATCCAGCTCTCGATTTTTCCTTCCTTCCATATAACCACTCTACCTTCCATCTCTTCTAACAAATTCACGAAATGCATTTTCCATTCTTTTATCTCTATTTCCTCGCTTATTTTCTTTCTCCTTTTCCTCTTTTTATTAACTAACGCCAACACATCCTCCTCTCTTCTAACCTTCAATGCCAGTTTTTCCCATCTCTCATTTTCTTTGTATGCATATTACATCATAGAGGGAAAATACGCCTGTGCCAAATTTAAAGATTAGTATAACACAATGCGTTGTACAATTAAATAAATATATTACACAAATTTTTTTATGGAAATAAGTATTTTGAGATAAGTTAATACTTGTGTCATGTTTTGTTTTTAGTTACTATATTTATACAAAAGAGAGAAAGAAACGCTTTATTTGTGTGTGTGAAGTTAAAGTAGAAGATTAATAGATGAAAGAAAAAAAAGTGGACAAGTAGAGAAAGAGAGAGAGAGAGAGAGAGAGAGAGAGAGATTTTTGATTGATTGATTTGATTAATATTTATTAGCTTTTCCAACTATTTTAGTCTCTTACTACACTTAATTTCCATTGGTAAATCATTATTCTTTTTTTTCTTTTTTACATTTTTATTCTTTTATACAACATTCTTTTTTGCGCGCTTCTCATTCGCCAAAATTTAATCGCAATATTTCCCGCTTGACACGTCTGCTTTCCACTTACATCATCTATTATTTGTATCTCATTCTTAAAATAGTCAGGTAATAGTCCTTTCATCACTTTAAAAACAAATATACACATATTATAATATAATATAACCTCTGCCTCATTGACATAAAACGCAACGCTTGCAACATACATTCTACTTTAGTCTCCCGCTTACACTGTAATATGACCCGCATTGCCCGATTTTGCGCTACTTGTAGTTTTCTAAGTTGTGTCTCTCCATCTCAATTAATAACGTCGCACAATATTCAAAATGAGGCGCAATGATTGACTTATATACAGTACATTTGCTATAAGTCGATAAACTACTACCTAATCTATTAAAAAAACTTGTTTCTTTACCATACATTTCCTTTAACACACATTCACATTATTCTTGTAATCTTAGTTTAATGTCAATCATTACACCTAAATATACTTTATTTTTTCAACTTGCTTTATTAATGAACCATCTCTACACTTTACTACAATGTTTGTTTTTAACTTTTTTCTTACACTCCTCACCACTATAAAATTTGTCTTACTCGTGTTTAATTTTAATTCCTTAACATTTAATCATTCCTCAACTACGTTGAACATCTTTTTTTTTTACTTCCTCGCAACTTGCTCCCGCAATATACAATATGGTATCGTTAGCGAACATTTTTATATTACATACTTCTGGACAACTATTAACTATGTCGTTTATGTATAGAGAGAGATTCGAAACAACTTTTTGTTCTTAAAATGTCGTATTCCTGACTTAATTCTGAAACGATTTTTTCTTTCCCAAAATTTAGTCTAAAGTTTAGTTTTTGAATTATCAAACGAAACAGTTGTCTTATTATTATTATCAAACGCATTTGAAAGCACCTTCATCACTACTATTTCTAAGTGCTTAAAATTCTAGCCATGCCATTAATTAGTAGTACTTTAAACTCTTCCTATTTGAAAATTATTATAGCCTCAACATTTTCGTATTAGAATTTTCTTCTCAAAATGTTACAAAGAATTTGTTTTTAAAAAATTCGCGCCAGTTTAGATACAGCTGTATATATATATATATATATATATATATATATATATATATATACATACACACTCAGTCGAAAAAAAAGCGGTACACCTAAAATTTGTAAAAAATCACTAAACTTTCAATAACGATAACTACGCGAGTAATAAAGATAGGAAGGTTTCTAAAAAAAGAAATTAAAGCTTCAAATGTCTACTTTAAGAATCGATTCATTAAAATTTTGCATAATAATTTTTTTTTTAATGGCGTATGACAAAGCGAAAGCATGCGAAATTGAAAAATATTGGTCCGAGTTTGCGACGATCCATGGCGTGAGGCAAGTATCACAACTTAATTGAATAAAAAGCATGGGATAGAACAGAGTGTTGCGTCTTGCGGTACAACAAATGATTTTTGCCGTACCTTGCGGTGCGACAAAAGATCTTTAAGGATTCGTTGCTGCCCAAGGAATAAAAACTCGCGGAAAAAGGCGGCTTTTGTTGACAGGGTCTTCAAATCACTCACTCACTGATTTTAAGTGAATTTAATAAAAAGGTTTATTCAGTTTATAATGTACAATAGCGGCGGTCGGCGAAAGTGCCGCGTCGGGTTACACTTGATTAGATACGGCGCGTGACTCGGAGTTAGCGCGTCGTCTCTTCGCTCGCTCGAGATTTGCTTGCGGCTAAGTCCCGAACTCGTGCGTATTTTACTCGCGCGGGCCGTACGTATCGGCTTGATAGCTTATCACTGATCCCACGGGCCGCTGTTCGGCAGCAGCTTAAATAGTGTCGCGGGTTTGATTATTAGTGGGGGCATCGGGCCCTCCGCATGACCATATATGGTCATTCCCGCGCGCCGGATGCGCGCGGGAAATATTTGCGAGCTTAGCAACAATTGCCAAAATGCAGGTATGCATTTCCGGTGGCATGATTGTTGCTAAGCTGGTTTCGCTAATTCCTTAAGGTGGCTGGTGCGTTGCCCAGTGCGATGACCGGCCGGCAGCGCACGAGGCATATGTCGCCTTGTGATAGCGAGCCTTCCTCGGCGATCTATATCAGTGCTGCCAGACCCCCCGCCATGGGTCAAGCCGCGCATGTGTAATGGATGGCAAATACAGTTATGTGTATTATGGGCGCTTAATTTTGGCGGGCCCAGTACTCTCAGTACAGAGGATATCTCAGTAGTATTTTTGCCAAATAAAATATTTTTCTTAATTACAGAAAAATGTGTATTTTTTATCATTATGTGAACATTCTACTCTCTACTTATCCACGCACACCTGAGTGTGTAGTCACAAGAGTCTACAGATTTGTGATACGTTACTGTATTTCAACTCGTAAGCGCATGCGTCGGCCTACCGTGCCGGGCAACCCGGCAAAATCTGGCAGCTCTGATCTATATGATAATTTTAATACTCTATATTCTTTATTTATAATATAATTTTATTGGTTGTGAGTGTTTTGCTCACAACAAGAGTTTCCCCTTCAAAATGCTTTTTTATTCTCTATATGATGATTTTTCGCTGAGATATGCGCATTTGAATAAAAAGGCAGTTTTTTACTTTAAATGCCCATATCTGACCGAAAAATCATCGTATAGAGACAAGTAGAAAAGCATTTTAGGGAGGAAACTCTGTTCTATCGCATGCTTTTTATCCAATTAAGTTGCGATACTTGCCTCACGCCATGGATCGTCGCAAACTCGGACCAATATTTTTCAATTTCGCATGCTCTCGCTTTGTCATACGCCGTTTTAAAAAAAATTATTACGCAAAATTGTAATGAATCGATTCTTAAAGTAGACATTTGAAGCTTTAATTTTTTTTTTTTAGAAACCTTTCTATCTTTATTACTCGCGTAGTTATCGTTATTGGAAGTTTAGTGATTTTTTACAAATTTTAGGTGTACCGATTTTTTTTCGACTAAGTGTATATATATATATTGGGGATGGGAATAAGTTTTAATCGTTTTCCCATAGATGGCATTAATAGTATTGTTTGCATTTTTTCTAACCTTTCGATGCATGGATTTGAAAGGTGTTTATGTGAGCTATTAAACGCAGTATAAGACTTTTGTTTAGAGTGTAAATGACAAGTATTTATATCACATCGAAAATGTCGGAATTTGTTCCAACAAAGCAGCATTTGCGGAAAGTTCTTCTCCACTATTTTTTTTTAAAGAAAAGTGCTGCAGAAACGTGCCGTTTGCTTGTAGATGTTTGCGGCAACCATGCTCCATCAGAGCCAACTTGCAGATATTGGTTCCAACGCTTCAAAAGTAATGATTTCGATGTCAACGACAAAGAACGCGATGGTGCCCCAAAAAAGTTCCAAAATGAGGAACTTGAGGAATTACTTGATATTGATCCATGTCAGACACTTAAAGAATTGTCTGCAGCATTGGATGTTGATCGGTCCATCATTGGAAAACGCCTACATGCTCTGGAAATGATTCAAAAAGGCAGGGAATTGGGTGCCACACGAGTTGAAAAAAAGGGACATTGAAAGGCGTTTGGTCACGTGCGAAATGTTGCTTCAACGACAAAAAAAAAGGGTTTTTTGCATCGGATCATTACTGGCGATAAAAAATGGATTTACTACGACAATCCTAAACGCAAACTAGCATGGGTGAAGCCAGGCGAACCAGGTCCATCAACGCCAAAACGCAATATTCACGGGTCAAAGGTCATGCTCTGTATCTGGTGAGACATGCGGGGTGTAGTCTACTATGAGCTATTGAAACCGTCAAAAACTATCAATTACCGACTTCAACTAATTCGTTTGAAACAAGCTATTGAAGAAAAACGGCCGGAATGGCGCGATAGACACAAGAAGCTGATTTTGCAGCATGACAACGCTAAGCCACATGTTGGTCAACCCGTCCGGACATACCTAGAAGGGGTGAAATGGGAAGTTCTACCCCACCCGCCGTATTCACCGGATATTGTCCCTTCAGATTATCATTTATTCCGGTCGATGCAATCAGCACTTACTAGAGAGCGCTTTACCTCGTATGACAGCATCAAAAAATGGGTCGATGACTGGATCGCCTCGAAAGAAATAAAATTCTTCACTCGAGGAATCCGTTTATTGCCCGAAAGATGGACGAAGGTTGTCGCTTCCGATGGAAAATATTTTGAATAAAATTATTTAATATTATTTTATATTTAAACTATGTTTTTTTCTACATAAAAAACGATTAAAACTTATTCCCATCCCCAATATATAATATATATACAGGGTGTCTCATTTTAATCTATCATCCCTTGTAACTTTGCAGGGAGCGATCGTGTAGAAAAATATTTCAGACAAAAGTTGTATGGTTTCAAAGAAGACATATTCAAGGGAGCCTTGATTTTGGAATCAAATTTAAAGAACTATTTGTATGTTAACTTAATTTTTTTTAATGAAACCCCCTACTTTTCATTACATATTCTTGTAGTTTATCTCGAAACCTTTTCACAACACTATAATTAAAAGTGTTTTGTTTAACTACTTTTTGAGTTATAGGATTTGAAAGTTACAATACCGCCGGCATTAGAATTACCTAAGATGTACTACTTGGAGGTTGCTCAGATTTGCATCTCGTGTGTGTGTGTGTGTGTGTGTGTATGTGTGCGAACGATCGTGCTTACGTCTTGATGTAAATACCTAAAAATGAAAAAATATTTTATTGTAGGTATTTAAAAACGCGTCCCTCTTTTTGGCTACATAAACGCAATCTTTCGTCAAAATTGTTACGAACTTTTTCAAGCATAGCTGATGTTATTCTCTGAAATACGTTACGAACACACACACAAACACACACACACACAAACACACACACACACACACACACACACACACACAAGAGGTGTAAATCCGACCGAGCAACCTCCATGTGGTATACTTTGGTTAATGCTAATGCTGGCGGCACTGTAACTTTCAAGTCCTATAACTCAAAAAGTAGTTAAGCAAAACACTTTTAATTATAGTGTATTGGAAAGATCTCGAGATGAGCTACAAGAATATGTATTGAAAAGTAAAGGGTTTCATTAAAAAAATTAAGTTGACATACAAATGATCTTCAAATTCCTTTGATTCCAAGGCCAAGGTCAAGGTCACCATTTTATGTTTCTCTTGAAGCCATATAATTATTGTCTGAAACATTTTTCTATACGATCGCTCCCTGCAAAGTTACAAGAAATCATAGATTAAAAAATGGAACACCCTGTATATATATATATATATTGTATATATATACACACACATATTTATAATTACTTAGATTCAAAACAATTTTTTATCCTTAACATGTCGTATTTCTGATTTAATTCCGAGACGATTTTTCTTTTTCCAAAATTTTGTCTGAAGTTTAGTTTTTGAATTATTAAAAAAAATAGTTGTCCTATTACGAGTCGCGTACAAAAGGTAGACAAGAGTGGCGCAACGGACCGTCAGACACGGGCGCTTACGCGGGACACTTGGTGTGATCAATCAATGTCTATACATAATACGCGCACATACATGTTTTAGAAAAGGAAAAATCGTCTCAAAATAAAATCAGGAATACATTTTTAAAAAATAAACAGTTTTTTGTAGGCACACATTTTCTCGTTTCAACCTTTTTTTCCCTTGCATACAAACGCGCGCGCGCGCACACACACACACACGCACTCGCTTTCTCTCCCCTTTCTTTTTCTTTTCTCCCACCCTCTCTCTCTCTCTCTCTCTCTCTCTCTCTCTCTCTCTCTCTCTCTCTCTCTGAAATGGAATAGTCGTGTCGAACATTGCTCTTTATAGTGTTTTGAGAAGAAAAGAGAACATGAGGGAAGTACAAAATTGCTGTAGTGATAGTTCCATAGATCAGTGACAACAGGAATTGTTATCTAGCCGGGAAATGCAGATTTGAATAGAGAGGTATATTTCTAATAATGTGTGTAGCCGACGTTGTGACAAGCAAGCACTGACGTGGATAGAATCTGTTGACGTGTAATTTGACGGAACACAGGTGTCGACGATCGATAAATTATGGAAAAGAATACCGAATAATATCAATGTTTGGCATGCAAGAAGGCTATTAAAACTGAAGTAGTACAATGCAAATTATGCGTTAAACTGTTTTACCATCCAGGTTGTGTTAGTAGACGTTGTGTTAGTATCACAAAATTTATGATAATGAATTAGTAACGTGCCAAGGTCCCTTTGTAAAATTTAGAATAGAGAATGAACTTGGAGAAATAAAGAAAACGGTAAGTAGCAACAGAGATAGGTTCAGATCGACGGAAGCATCTGGAAGACCAAGCACAAGTACAAGTGGATCAGCAAATATGGACTTAAAAATTGATTGACTTATGAGAATAATAAAAGAAATAAAAGATGAGACTATATATAAAAAGAAAATTAAAATGATGATAAAGAAAATTATCTAGCATGAGTTAAAGAATATCAAAGAAGAGCTAGAAGAAGTAACAAGGATGCTGTCCACTGGACCTAGTAATTCATCAAGAGGAGCACAGAAGAGTTATAGTGAGATGGTTAAAGAAAAGAAGAAAGAAAATATTAGCTATAATATAATTATAACTGTTAAACCGAAGGTTCAGCAAGAAAATGTTGATACGGTTATATTAATAAAAAGAGTAAATATAATATAAGGAATATAAAAATGGGAGTAACGAAGGAAAGGAAACAATGATACAGTCATCCTGGGATGTGAGACTGGAGAAGAAATGGCAAAATTGAAAACTACAGTGCAAAACAAGCTAGGTGATGACTTTAAAGTTATTGAATCACTACAGAGGAAGCCGAAAGTAAAAATTGTTTATATTGACGAAGAAGAATGGAACCTGAGTGATGAAGAATTAATTGACTCAGTCAAAAAGCAAAATAAACTTGGGATACAAAAAGAAAGTAATATGAGAAAAATGAAAAGATTAAAAAAACTCAATCTATTAGAAGAGGTAAAACAGAAGGCGCCATGATAATTGAACTGGATGAAAAAACACATGAATTAATGTTGAGCCAAGAAAAGGTAAATATAAGATAGGAAAGATGTCCTGTGTTCAATCACTTCAGCATAAAGAGATGTTTCAGGTGCTAGGGATGCTATCACATTGCAAAGAACTATACGAGAGATAAAACGTGTCATAAATGTGCAGGAAAGCATAAAGCAAGTGAATGTAGAGAAAAGCATAACAAATGTATAAATTGTATGTTTAAAATAAAAACATAATTTGGAAATAAAGGACGATCATGATGCTCTAACAAGGGAACCTCGCGAACCCAAAAATTCTGATTTTAATGAAACTTGGCATAAATGTAGAAGGGGTAAATACATAAATTTAGAAATTAAAAGTTGGTGCTTATAAACGGTTTAAAGGGTTGAAACCACCCTTCAAAAATGTTGAATTTTTGTCTTTTCTCGATATATCTCGTAAACTAAACAAAGTATTAAAAAATGTTTCATACAAAAGTTTTACAGTATAAATACCTCTATTTAACTATGCTATTTATTTTTTCAAAAAAATTTTTTTTCAAAAACAAATTTTTTTTCTTTGAAAAAAAAATTTTTTTGATTAAAATAAATAGCATAGTTAAATAGAGGTATTTATGCCGTAAAACTTTTGTATGAAACATTTTTTTATATTTTGTTTAGTTTACGAGATATATCGAGAAAATGCAAAAATGTCTTAACTTTCAAGTGTGGTTTCACCCGTTCAAACCGTTTTTGAACCAAAATAAAACATTTCTAAATTAATATATTTACTTCCTCTACATTTATGCCAAGTTTCATTAAAATTAGAAAATTTTTTGTTTGGGCTTATAAACGGTTTGAAAGAGTGAAATTACCCTTTAAAGGTTGAGATATTTTTACCTTTTCTCGCTATATCTCGTAAACTAAACAAAATATTAAAAAATGTTTTATACAAAAGTTTTACAGCCTAAATACTTTCATTTAACTACACTGTTCATTTTTCAAAAAAAATTTTTTTTTTTTATTAAAATAAATTTTCAATAAAATTGACTTTTATGTATATAGCATTTATAAAATAATTATACTATTTTATACTACGTTCTATTTATATCATCTATGTGTATATTATGTATGTTATATGTTATCTATGTTATAATACTATACATTTATATTATCTGCATCCCTATATGTATTAGTTTTCATATAACAGTTGCGCAATATTAGAGTAGTCACGTTGCTTTCACACAGTTCATTCTGTCTACGTCACATATTTCACATTCAAGTTTTATATTTGTCATATCACGGTATATATCAAATATGAAATGGAAATCACGTATTAAAGTTTGATATCTTTATTAATGATGTTACGCGTCATTTTCACATCTGTATCAAGTCTAACGTGTGCTTGATCAGTACATCAGTATCACATCTAACGTGTGCTTGATTTTTCTGTTAGATTATTTAATTAAGCGAAGCATAATGTTACACGTAAATGTTGCGAATGTTCTTAATATGTTAATTATTTTATTTCAAATTATACATATTCCACCTATAAATGAAAGAGAAATACAATTACGTGATGTGATAGAGGATATTATAACAAATGATATTATAACAGTGAATGTGACTTATCATTTGATGTACACACTGATACTGCTTTAGAATTTTAAAATTATTGGGAAGTGGATTTACCTGACATAGAATATGTAACAAATGTTGAGGAAGAATTTTTTAAAAATGATAATTGTGGTAAGGACTTCACCTTTCTGAAGCGACGTTGCACTCCTAAAAGAGAGTGTCGGCCTTTTATCACTTCTCCAATATTCGACGGCTTTCCTTTTATAGCTACTATTTAAAATTTCGTCTTCTGGTTCACAATTATATTTATTATCAGGTTCATAATCAACATTATCATTTTCTAAAAATTCTTCCACTTTATCTGTTACATATTCTATGTCAGGTAAATCCACTTCCAAATAATTTTGAAATTCTAAAGCAAAATGAGTGTGTACATCAAATGATAAGTCATTCACTGCATTTGTTATAATATCCTTTATCACATCACGTAATTGTATTTCTCTTTCATTTATAGGCGTATGTGTAATTTGAAATAAAATAATTAACATATTAAGAACATTTGCAACATTTATGTGTAACATTATGCTTCGCTTAATTAAAAACAATCTAACAAGAAAAATCAAGCACATGTTAGATGTGATACTGATGTACTGATCAAACACACGTTAGACTTGACACTGATGTGAAAATGACGCGTAACACCATTAATAAAGATACAAAACTTTTATTAATACGTGATTTCATATATGATACATACCGTGACATGACGAATATAAAACTTGAATGTGAAATATGTGACGTAGAGAGAATGAACACTGTGTGAAAATAACGTGACTACTAATATTGCGCAACTGTTAGATAAAAACTAATACATACAAGGATGCAGATAATATAAATGTATAGTATTATAACGTAGATAATATATAACATATATAATATACACATATATGATATAAATAAAACGTAGTATAAGATAGTATAATTACTTTATAAATGCTATATACATAAAAGTCAATTTTATTGAAAATTTATCTTAATTAAAAAAAAAAAATTTTTTTTCAAAAAATAAACAGCGTAGTTAAATAGAGGTATTTATGCTGTAAAACTTTTGTATAAAACATTTTTTTATATTTTGTTTAGTTTACGAGATATATGGAGAAAAGGTAAAAATATCTCAACCTTTGAAGGGTAGTTTCACTCCTTTAAACCGTTTATAAGACCAAACAGAAAATTTTCTGATTTTAATGAAACTTGGCATAAATGTAGAGGGGGTAAATAAATTAATTTAGAAATGTTTTATTTTGGTTCAAAAACGGCTTGAAGGAGTGAAAGCACGCTTCAAAGTTGAGACATTTTTGCATTTTCTCGATATATCTCGCAAACTAAACAAAATATTAAAAAATGTTTCATACAAAAGTTTTACGGCATAAATACCTCTATTCAACTATCATATTTATTTTTTCCAAAAAAATTTTTTTTTCAAAGAAAAAAAAATTTGTCTTTGAAAAAAAATTTTTTTTTTAATAAATAACATAGTTAAATAGAGGTATTTATACTGTAAAACTTTTGTATGAAACATTTTTTAATATTTTGTTTAGTTTACAAGATATATCCAGAAAAGGCAAAAACTCAAAATTTTTGAAGGGTGGTTTCAACCCTTTAAACCGTTTATAAGCACCAACTTTTAATTTCTAAATTCATGTATTCACCCCCTCTATATTTATGCCAAGTTTCATTAAAATCAGAATTTTTGGGTTCGCGAGGTTCCCTTGTAAGTCCGAAATGTCCGACATATAAGATGACATATAAGAGGGAAGAGGAGAAAAGGAAAAGTGGATGAGAAGCCAAAAAATAGCAACTACAGAAAAAAGAGGAACAAATAATATATTCAAATGCGCAAAGTTTAATGGCACACAAGGACGAGATACAGCATCAGATTATGAAGAAATTAAATCCTGCAGTCATAGCATTGTCAGAGTCTAGACTAATTGCCGAAATTGAAGACAACGAAATAAGTATACCGGGGTACAGTGTGGTTAAATGCGGCGCGGAAAATAGGAGTACAGAGGAGGTTGCTCTGTATATAAGAGACGATATCAAGTATGAGATAGTAGTATCGAAAAAACTAGAAAGGATCGTTTGGTGCATTGCAACAGAAGTAAAAGAAAAATTGTTTAAAGGGTTGTTAATGATAATATATCATTCACCGAGTGCGTCACATGGTTTATAGGATTCTTAGAGGAGATAGTAGAAGAATTAACGATAAAAGAAGAGTGTATAATATTAGGAGATTTTAATATAGATTGTATGATAGACTCTTATCATACAAATAAACTACTAACGACTATGCAAAGTCTAAGTATGAAGCAATATGTTGATAAACCAACGAGAGTTACCGAAAATAGTAAAATAATTTTATAGATTTAGTTTTTGCGAATAAAGAAATAAATGTACAAGTAAATTATAAACCTAAGATAACGGATCATGCGTAGATAAAAATTTCATTAGGAGGGAAGAAAAATGTTAGTAGATATAGAATATTTACTGCGAGAAATTATAAGAAATTTAGCATTGAGGAATTTAGTTTACTAGTAGAGAAAAATATAAGACAGAGTCTAGCTCAAGGAACCAACGAACGAGCATATAGGTTTGTAAATGGTATAGTTGATGCGCTAGATATTACAACACCAAGAAAAGAATTTCGAATTCCGAAAGTCTGGAAAGAAAAAGTGTGGTTTTCAAACAAGATTAGGGAAGCAGCAACTAGTAGAGATAAGGCATTTAGGAAAGCTATAACTGAAAATACGGAGAGCAGCTACAGTATAAAACAGAGCAGGGTACAGTATAAAACAGAGAGGAATGCAGTAGTAAAATTAATTAGGGAAAAGAAGAAGGAGTATTATAAGGCTATGTATTATGAGGCTCACACGTACAACGTTTGCCAACACAACGTTCGGGCACAGCGACGAGATACGAATACTCATACAGCAACAGGATCTGTACACGTTGCCGTTCAAAAGTTTTCTGTACATCGAGGGAAAAGTGACGATAAACAAACCAGCCGAGGGATTCTCGGTGATACTAGGAAATAATTGCGTCGCGTTCATGTTCGATACGAGCTCGACGGCGTGGAGATTGATCGCAGAAATGTCAAAATAACCAGCACACTGAAAAACTATGCAACGGTGTCGTTAGACAAAAACTTGAGGAACGCTGGCTGGATTTCAGGCTGGAACGTGAATGGATACTTTAATTATTGCGTATCGCTCAACATGTTGTTGGGGTTCTGCAAGAATTATAGACGCGTGGTGATCAACGCTCGTCACGAGTTAATTTTAATACGCGCGCGTAACGATAACAACAGTCTGATGGGAAGTTCGGAGTTGGAACCCGTGATTGATATATTCAAGATACAATGGCACATGCCTCACTTGCTGTTGAACGAGATATATAAGTTGTCGATGCTGCGTACTGTGGAGAGCGGACGATACCTGAGCATGGCTTTTCGCTCGTGGGATCTGAATTTTCACTATTGCAGCAAATAACTGAGCATTCGTGGGCTATCAAGACCGCTACTCAACTCGAGAAGCCGCGATACGTCATCTTTGCTCTGCAGACGGTTCGAAAGAACGTTGTGTCCGAGGACCCAAGCCGATTCGATCATTGCAAATTGACAAACATGAAGTTGTATCTAAACTCGGAATGTTATCTATACGACGATATGAACTTAGATTTTGATAAAATAGGCGATTCTGTACGACATGTACGCACGTTTCTGCAAGGGCTATTATGGATACGAGTATCTCGAGCCGAACCTCACCGTTTCAACTTTTCTACTTAACGGTCCGTTCGTAATCATCGACTGCTCTCGACAGAATGAATCAGTCAAGAGCGCAACCATGAACGTGTACATAGAATTTAAATGCAAAGAGAATGTGCCGACGAATACCACCGCGTACTGCCTCATCATACACGATCGCGTGGTTCAGTACAACCCGTTGCCAAACGTTGTGCGCAAAATCACCTAACCGTTGTCTCGTTATACGTTAAAGGAGAGGGAGTGGGAATGAGACGATATATCGGAGTCAATCACAGTATTCTCAAAAACAACAGTAATGTCTACACCAACGTTCGTAGACCTGCAAGGTTTCACCGTTGGAAGAAGTTTTGTTGTGAAGGAATTTGCCTCTCTCAAAGATGAATTCGCACTTACGCATTATGCTTTTAAATGCTCCACACCATGGCATAATCTCACCAAGGCGGAGAGACATCAGGCGATGTGGTTGAATAAGAATCATCACAGAATATCATGGGAGGATGGAATGGTTCCACACATCATGGCTAGGAGTTTGATTACCAAGGCGGATGGGTATAACGACGACCGATGATGAAATTGTTGTGTGAAATTGTACGTCAAGGGACGTGAGAAACGAGAATGGCTGCGGGATTTGGGTCTAATATTTTTTTATGTTCTACAACATATCCAAAGCTCATTAAAATCGGTGAGAAACAGTTCTGTCCGTTCCCTTGTTAGTGAATTTGAAAACATTGAAAAAATTGATCATCGATACAATACTTTCATTTGAAAGGTCTCAGTCCAACCCAGGGTTGGGTCATCTAACCATTTTAGAAGTTTTCTACATTTCCATGTATAATACGTATGAAAACGTAGGAAACGTATTATGCACCATACCCAATCGCGTTGCTCAATTCAGCAGTCCAGAACAACGCGATTGATTGTAATTTTATGATTATAGAAAGACAAAAGGAAATTATATTGTAACCTCTAAAAATCAAGTTTGTCTTTGTGTTACATTTACATCACAATTAACCCTTTGTAAAATGTTACATTAACTAACATTTGTATCTGGCAGGAACATTCCGAACTTGTAGTTGTAGCCCTTACCTGTGGTCCCTTAACCTACATTCGGCACTGTGCTGTATAATTTTTTTGCAGTAATTGCAATGTGCAAAAAGTTTCTGGCCTTCATAATACTTTACAAAATATCCTTCCTCCCAAAATTTATGGCACGGCCTGCCTCCACAATTTATATTTTACAACTAATGAAATTTGTTTTACTTTTTATTATTATTGATGCAGAAGCCAAAACATCTGGTTTTTAAGGAAAAACGGTATGTTGATTGGCTACCGTGTCGCTTCTTGCCTGTGTGCCAGAGCCATATTAGTATACGTATAATACATGGTTAAACTCACGTCGTATTATACTAGCTTTAATACATGGAGAAAACCTCGTATAATACATCGAGTATAATACTTGCCCAACCCTGGTCCAACCAATATCAAAGTCGAGCTAGATTCTGCTCTATGGAAGTCTGGTCCTTCGTTTACAACAGTAAAATATTGGATAGCAGAGTTTAAACGAGACTGTACGAGCTGCCAAGACAAACATTTGGTCGACCAAATGAGGTGACCACGCCAGAAATGGTGAAGAAAATCCATAAAATGGTATTGGATGATCGTCGACTGAAAGTGCGTGAGCTAGCAGACACTTTAGACATTTCAAAAAGTGCTATACATTGCATATTGACTGAAAATTGGTAAGAAAACTGTGCGCAAGATGGGTACCGCATTTGTTCACAATGCAACAAAAATAGCGTTATAAGGATATTTCAATCGAGTGTTTGGCAATGTTTCACAGTAATAAAGTCGGGTTTTTGCGTCGATTCATAACCATGGATGAAACGTTTATCACTTCACACCTGAGACGAAGGAACAGTCAAAACAATGGACTGCAAGGGGAGAATCGGTTTCAAAGAAGGGGAAGACGGTTCCATTTGCAGATATGGTCATGATGTCAGTTTTTTTTGGATATGCGTGGGGTAATTTTCATTGACTATTTTCAAAAAGAAAAAATAATCAATGGCGAGTATTATGCAAATTTATTGCAGCGTTTGAGTGATGAAATCAAGAAAAAACGGCCGCATTTGGCGAAAAAAAAGTGTTGTTTTATCAAGACAATGCACCAGTTCACATATCCATTATCGCGGTGAACAAAATCAATGAGTTAAAGTTCGAATTGCTTCCTCACGCACCCTATTCGCCAGATTTAACCTCCTCGGATTATTTTCTTTTTCTAAACTTGAAAAAATGGTAAAAGATTTACCAACAATGAAAATGTGGAATCTGCGGTTGATGGCTATTTTGAGGAGTTCGATGGTTTTTATTATAAATAGAGTATCGAAGCTATTGAACATCGCTGGGAAAAGCGTATCGAACTAAAAGGAGAAATGTTGAGAAATAAAGATATTTTTTCCCTTTCTTGTGTTTTCTTTGTTAGGTCGGATACTTCTGGGACCTTCGTATTATCACCTAAAATAAGGATATCAAATTTTACTTGGATCAGTGCAATCGTTTTTGAGTAATCATAATCATCGACTTGTAAAATGCTGCTTCGAGAAAACCACGATTTAAAGTTGCTTATAAGTACTTTTTTTTAATGAACTTTATTGAATCCCCTTAGGGTTTACAATCTCAACATACTTATTCTATCTTAAACTAACTTATTTCTAACTTAAATCTAATTCCTGGTTGCTTTGGCAGCCGCTGCTGCCTCCACAACCCATCCTCCTACGCACACACACACACCGCCTATCTGTGGACTTCCGTTTCCTCTGCCCTTCCTTCAATTAAATAACCATTTTTCCACTCCTCATGCTATCGTCGCCTCTCTCTATCCCCTCCCTCTCTCTCATCAATTCCCTAATCCAACTCTCTCCCTCCCCATCTGCCCCTAGAATTCTTCCTACCACCTCCTACCAACTATCTCTGTCTAAACCCCAATCTCTACACTCCTCCCATACATGCTCCCACGTCTCTACGCCTCCTCCACATAATCTACATCTTTTCTTTTCTTCCTCCTCCCAATATTTATTGCCTCTCATCTCGTTACCCAATCTACACCTTATAATTCTCCTCCACCTTCTCTCTCCCTACCCTTTTTTCAAGTATCCTGGTATGCCCTCCTCCTTCACCATTTTATACCACCTATTATATTCCGAACCTACAATTCTCTCCCATCTTTCCTCTCTCTGCATTTTTCTCTCCTTAGTAAATATCGCTTCTACTCTATCCTCCTCTCTTTCCTTGCCTAACTCTTCCAAACTCCCTCCCCTGTCCTCCCAAAAACTCCTTCTTTCCCCTTCCCAGCCACTCCCTACTTTTTTTGTCCTACACCTCGCCTTTATTTCTTCTAAACACATTCTTGACAACTCGCTACCTCCGCCTTCTTCTAACCTCCTTTCATATTTCCACGCCCTTCTTCCCGCTTTCTCTCTCAATTTATCCCTTAATATCTCCTCTCTTACCATATAACCCGGCGTGTGCCAATCTAAGCCTAGCATCCATCTCAGATACCTCTCCTCTAGCTTCTCCATACCGTCTCTCTCCTTCCATCCCCAAATTTCCACCCCGTATCCCATAACCGTCCATACCAACCTGTCAAAAAGCCACACCCTCCTTCCCCAATCACCCCCGTACCTTCTCTTCCCAATCCCCCAAACCTGACCCATCACTGCCGCCGCCATTCTCACCCTATCTTTTATCTGTGCTTCTTGCCCCCCATTTTTTTGGAACACATACCTAGATAGCAAAACTCTTTCACCTCCTCTATCCTATTTCCTTTCCACCACCAACTTCTTCTACTCTCCCTACCTCCTCCCTTTCTAAACCTCACTATTTTCGACTTCTCTGCATTTAAAACTAAGTTCTTTTCATCCAAGTATCTTTCTAGCCTTTCCAACATACTTCTCATCTGATCCTCGTCTTCCGCTATTAACACCATCCGCATATGCTAACGTATACACCTTCACACCTCCCACCTTCACCTCTCCCCACTTGACCCTCCCCATTACCTCTTCTAAGTCTGAGATCAATAGATTAAACAACAACGGACTCAGTGGACAACCCTGTCTTACCCCCCTCCCCGTCCAAAACTCTTCTCCCGTCTCCTCCCCGACCCTAACTCTACTCTTCGTTTCTCTTAGTAAGCATTCTACTCTCTCTATTAAACCTTCTCTAATCCCCCTCTCCCTCATCGTCTTTATCAAAATCCCTCTATCCACCGAATCAAATGCTGCCTTCAAATCTACGAATAACGCTACTAATTTTCCTCCTTTTTTGTCCACACTTCTATTTACTACATAGTTCAATACAAAAATATTATTTATTGTCCCTCTCTTATTCCTAAAATCTGCCTGATTTTCTGGGATTATTCCCTTCTCCTCAATCTCCTCATTTAACCTCTCAGCTAAAATTTTTGCATATACTTTATAAAGCGTGGGCATTAACGTTATTCCCCTATACTCCTTCACCTGCTTTCCCTCTCCCTTTTTAACAATCGGTACTACTACTCCTTCTTTCCAATTCTCCGGCCATTCCTCTCCCCTCCATATCCTATTCAAAAAACTCCCTATCCACTCCTCTAACCTTTCTCTCCCCCACCTCCATACCTCATTCGGAATACCATCTAATCCTCCCGCTTTTCCTACTTTTAGTTTACTCACCACCTTTCTTACCTCCTCCTTGCTTATAACCTGTTCCTCCTCTTTCCTACCACCCTCTCTATCTTTTCTCTCCTCTCCTCTAACCACTCTTGTCTCTACTCCACCTAACAAACACATGAAGTACTCTTTCCACTTCTCCATTCTTATTCCTTCGTTGACCCTCCTTTTCTTTCTCCTATCCTTATTTACTATCTCCTACACTTCACTCTCATTCCTGGCCTCCTCTGCTTTTTTCTCCCACTTCCTGTTCTCCTCCTCTTTCTTCCTCTCACAAAGAACTTTGTATTCTCTTTTCAGCCCTGTATATTTACTTTTATCCTCCAATCCTTTTCTCCACCTCTTTAATTCCCTCCTCACCTGTCTCTTCACCCCCTCACATTCTTCGTCCCACCAGCCTCTTACTACCTTCCTACCTTTCCTTCTCTCTCTCTCCGTCTTCCCCATTACATCTTTAATTTTACTCCGCATCCTATCCCACTCCTCATTTACCTCCTGTTCATATTCTTCCTCTATCTCCCCCTCTAAAACTCTCCTGAACAATTCCCTTCCCTTTTCATCCCAGACTCCCCTTATCTCCCTGCCTCTCCTCCTTACATTTACCTCTCTTACCTCACTCCTTACCTCTGCCACTACTGGAAAATGATCCGACTCTACCTTATCTATTACCCTCATCTTTTCTATTCTATCTTTCGCCTCTCTATCTACTAATATATAGTCTATCACAGTGCTTCCCCTAGCTCCTACATACGTATACTCTCCTTCCTCATCTCCTACCATCCTTCCATTTAACATTTCCTATCCACATTCACCTATCAGTTCTATTAACTTCCTTCCTTCTTTATCTACCTTACTATCTTTGGACATTCTCCTAGTCTGCTCTTCCCCCTCTTCACCAACCGAATTCTCCCCCAACCTTCTCCTTTTCTACCGGTTCTCGCGTTGAAATCGCCCCCAATAATCACCTTCGCTTCTCCATCCTTTGATTCCATTATCTGTTTCAGTAACTGCATAGCTCCTTCCCTACCTTCCTCCTTTATATATACCCCTACCATCCTCCAACTTTCCTTTCCTATCTTAATTCCCACCGACAATAGCCCTTCTCCTATTTCAACTATTTTACTTCCTCTATCACTTAGCTCTTTTCTTATTCCTATCACCATCCCCCCCATCGCTCTACCTTTTCTATTTCTTCTACTAGCCTTCTGTACTCCCCACTCATAACCCTTTGGTACTCTGTCTCTTATCTTTTCCCAACCCCTTGTGTCCGCCCATGTCTCTGATAAAAACATTACATCCCATTCCTTTAAATTATCCCAAAAATCTTTATCTTTATTCCCCAGCCCTGCCACATTCCAAAAAGCTATTTTCAAGACCCTCGCTTCTCTCACCTTTTCCTCACTTGACTTACCCTTCACAATCTTCCTACATTCCCTTCCCCCCTTTCCTCTATCCTCAACTCTCCTTTCTTATTCCTCAAGACTTCCTCTTCTTCATCCCACTTCCACCAATAATCCCCTATCCTGATCCTCCCATATCCTAACCATACCCTATTTCCCTTTTCCTCTTCTACTCTAGCTATTTTTTCTAACCTCCATCTCATCCTTCTCTCCTTCCAAGTCCAATCTTCCAAAATTCTTTCTTCCCTACCTTTCAGCGACTTCTTCCTACTCCACACTTCTTTTCTCTGTTCTTCACTCTCTAACTTCACCCATATCATCTCTCTCCCTTTTTTGTTCCCCTCTCCTATTCTCCTAACTCCCTTCACAGTCACCTCTGCTCCTATCTCCCTGAACACCTTCTCCACCGCCTCTTTCCTATTTCCTTCCTTGACCTCTACACCTTTAATTAATAGATTCTTCCTCCCTTTCCTTCATCTCTAACCTCCTCTCTATCTCTTTCACCTTTTTTCCCACTGCGTTATCTCCTCCTACTTCTATTTTCTCTATCTTTCTCTTTAACTCTTCCTGCGCTATCACTAACTCTTTTCTTTCTCTTTCCCATCTATATTCTCTCTCCTTGAAATCATTAATTTCTTTTTTCAACTCATTTATTTCCTCCCTCATCTTTCTCCCCTGCTCCTCCATAATCTCCTTCAGTTCTTCCTTCATCTCTAATTTAACCATCTTTAAGCTACTAACAATCTCCTCTTTCCAATCTCTTAATTTCCTATCCCATTCCTCTCCGTCCTCTCCCGCCGGCGATTTAGCTAATCTCTTGCTACCTCTAATGCTATCAACCGAAGTGCAACTGTCGCTTCTGCCTCTATCCGTCATTTCTGTCGCGTCTACTGAACCCGCCTTAACTCTATATTACCTCCCTACTCTGTCACTATGCGGCGCTCCTGCTCCCCCACTCTCACGTACACACGTCTTCTCTCTACCTGCTCCCTGCTTTAACTCTGTTATTCCCCGAGACACCTAATTAATACGTAAAATCACTCTTATCCTCTCTTTCTCCACTCCCCTATCCACCCACACACTCTCTATCGCTCTCTTTCACTCCCACCCGACTATCCTACCCTCTCCTATGCTTTCTAACACCTCTTATTACACTCAACTCACTGCTTGCAACTACACACGTCTAACTCACTCTGGCCCGGAAACGGAAGTCCCTGCTTATAAGTACTTATAAAACATAGATTAAAATTTTTTTCCAACTTACACTGAATCATCTATTTCAGGACTATAAAGTAAATTCTCAGCTGCAATTGCAATGTCCAGGACATTGATTTGCTATTGTTTACCTCACGAGTGCATTGCTGCATTTTTTTCTCGGCTAGGCTTACGTGCGACTCATCTTTTTTCCTAGCATAATCGTAAGCCGATTTCAGCCGAGAGTCACTTCCATACACTCAAGATCAATAGTAAAAATGATACTCCTTTGTTAAAAGTATGGTGACCTCCTTTTGGACACGTAACGATTGGACACGGCTCGTTAGACACGCATGATTGGACACCGCATTATGCGGTGTCCAATAATACGGTGTCCAATCGACCCGTGTCCAACCGAGCCGTGTCCAATCATTACGTGTTCAAACGGAATACTCCCTTAAAAGTACAGGCGATATTTATAACAGTTTCCACTAAAGATGCGCCACTAGAAACTATTTTAGGGTTGATCTTCTATATAAGCTGGTTATAACTTTCGTTGTTGTTTTAAAATATTTTAAATAAAGCCGTCGACACATTTCTTTTTAAGAACCCTCCCGTAAGAAAAAATTATGCAAAAATTACTACACAAAAAATTGCATATTTTTGTGTACGAATTTCTGTAGTTTTTACAGATTTTTGTACAATGTTCCCGCTTTCAGAATTTTTCTGCAGAAAATTTTGCAGAATTTTATGTAACTTTTTCTGAAGGCAAAAAATTTCAGAAAATATTACATAAAATTTTGCAAAATATTTTGCAGAAAAATTCTGAAGGCAAAAACTTTGTACAAAAATCTGTAAAAACTGCAGAAATTTGTGCACAAAAATATGCAATTTTTTGTGCAGTAATTTTTGCATAATTTTCTGCAAAAAAATTCTGAAGGCGAAAACTTTGTACAAAAATTTATAAAAACTGCAGAAATTCGTGCACAAAAATATGCAATTTTTTGTGCAGTAATTTTTGCATAATTTTTTTCTACGGCCTAGTGGAAAGAATTTCTATGAAAGTGTAAAAATATTTACTGTGATATATTGAGCCATGCGTTTGTAAGCGCGTTGTAAACGCACCGTTAGTCGAGTCGCGCATCTAGAGGTAATTCATGTTCAATGGATGAGAGAAGATTCGAGGCGCGCGCGGGCTTTAGCTTCGCGTGGGTGCATGCTACATACTTACCTGTACAGTTATTAATATTAAGTATACGAAGTACGAGGAAACAATCAGTGTATTCTTTAACGAGCCTCTAACCACAACATTTACTAAAAGTAAAGATTTGTAGAAGATTTTAACATTTTATAAAAATACCAAATTTTTTGTAAAAATTCTAAAAAAAAAACAAATTATAATTCTCTTAAATAAAAAATTTATTGTAAATAAGATTTTTTAAAGATGTACGATTTTTAAAAAATGGTACAAAAATTAGAAGAAAGTTAAAAAATTTTTAAAACGTTTAAAATTTTATTGGTTGAAAAATATTTATTACTTATATAATACCAAAATTATTTACAAATAATTGTAGAAATACAGAAGAGAAAAAGCGATTATGGACTAGATGTGGGATTATGAAATTCGCGATCTCATCGAAAGATCCGCCAAAAAGTATTAATTTTTTATTTTTTATAAAAATAATTTTGAGAATATTCATTTTAACGTTCCATATTCTCTTACAGATTCCATAATCGCAATCTTTTTCCGTTTTTCAGTAAATTGTTAATTATGTTCGTTATGTATTCCAAAGAACTTCTACTTATAACATGATTGGTAGAACTCTACGGGTAACAAACTTGTACTAACAAGAATTGTGTCACACAAACTTTTACTGAGTTATTTAAATAAAACAAAATAGTGGTTCGTAACCCCCTTCTCTCCTCTACTAAGTTTTACTTTTTGTATAAACTACAGAACTTGAAGCTTTTTCTATTTTTAGTTTCCCATAAAACTACACTACAAATTGTACATAAAACAACAAGATTGTTTAGTTTCTGTAAATAATTTTAAAAACTATTTTCCTTGAAACTCATAAGAATTTGTAGTTTTTTATAAATATTTAAATGTAAATATTCTAAAAAATATTAAATTTTTTTTGGAGTAGACTTCGTTTGCCTACAATCCCGATTACCTACAGCTTTGTTTGCACACAAATTTTGCAGAGCTGCTCGATTGCCTACATTTCCGATTGCCTGCATTCCAATTGCCTATAACTTCGTTTGTACATACAAAAATAATTAATGTACAAGTGTAGTATTGCACGCATGATATTATTGCGCACATACACATTGCACACACGACAATATTGCGCGGAGACACATGACGCTATTGCACACATGCACATTGTACATATAACATTATTGCGCGCATAAGATAAAGAAATAATATTAACACATTGCACACACGACATTATTGGACATATGCACACATTGGCATTGCACACATGACACTACTGCACACATTCGGATTGCACACATGACATTATTACGCTTATGCACATTGCACACATGATATTAATACACTCATACACATTGCACACATGACATTATTGCACACGTGCACATTGCACACATGACATTATTGCACACGTGCACATTGCACACATGATATTAATACGCTCATACACATTGTATAGTCGGCGCCACAGAGGTTGACACAGGTTGCAGCACCTCTTTTTTTCAATGAGTTTATGAACGCGCTAATACGTTCAGAAATGTCAAATTTGCATATATCATCGTTTGCATATAATATCATAATCATTCGTTATGAATGAGGGCTTGACAGTTTATTCGCATTCTGAACATATTAGCGCGTTCATAAACTTATTGAAAAAAAGAGGTGCTGCAACCTGTGCCAACCTCTGTGGCGTCGACTGTACATATGACATTATTGCATACATAAGTTAAAGAAACAATATTAACACATTGCACACATAATATTAAAACGTTCATACACATTACACACATGATATTAATATGCTCATACACATTGCACACATGACATTATTGCACACGTGCACATTGCACACATGATATTAATACGCTCATACCCATTGCGCACATGACATTATTGCATATATACACATTGCACACATGCACATTGCACACATGATATCATTGCGTATATACTCTGTAAGCAAGAGGAAGGGAGTGAATACCAAATGCGTACAGTATAAAACGAACATCACCAATCAAATTTTATAAATTTTATGAATTTATCTTAACTAAAGCAGTAACTGATTGGTGGCCGTTTTTCATGTTTTGGTGACCTTTTACACACCTGTGCGCATTTGGAATGCTCTCGGGGAAGATGTGGAGGTGCGACTTTGATAACTTGAGCGTCTTGATTTAACGATGGTTTCTGATAATATTTTTTATGCTGGACAAAAAATTGTATAGATCTTATAGGGCTAACTGCTTTAGTTTTCAAGATATACCATAACAACAACAACAATAATAATAATAATAATAATAATAGTTTCTTTGGTAGGAGGCTAATGAGCTAATACAGGATCTTGGTGTATAAATCTTTCTATTTGATTACAATAAATATAAATAGACGTTTCGATCTGTCATCAGATCATCTTCCGTATTAAATCGCGAATTTAAATTACATATTTCGGGGACGGAACTAAATTACGCATTAAAATGAATATCCTCTTTACTCATCTCTGTGTGTGTGTGTATCGGCAATTAGTGGGACGTAGGATTGTGTGAATTATCCTTTTGTGACTCATCGCGCTGTTTTTCTTTGGAGTCCAAAATTTAATGTGTTAAAACCATTCTTCGCGTGTCAAAGATCTCTTTTGTCAAATTTTTATTTAAAAAATCAATCTTTATTGGCGTCAATATATTAAAATTCGATGTGTTGTGGTGGACCCAAGTTTTTTTTGTTAAGAACTCCTACATATAACACGCTGTAAATTATGTAACTATTTGATACGATTTATGTGATTTGTATTATAAACACAGAGATAAGCAATTGAGTTTACATGAAATGTACCTGAGTGAGAACTTCTTCGTGCTTGTGATTAATGCTGGGTCTTTATTAGACAGTTGGAATATACAAAGAATTTTCTAATTTTATATATGAACTTTACACGTGCTTGGTCGATGTCGTGTTGTCTATTGATTCATGTTGTGGTGGTCATGATACTGAAAGCACATGGTTGACTGGAAAGTGATAAGTGGGAGGAAGAAATACGAGGAAAGAAAAAACGCTTGGATAATAATAATAGTATCTTGGGTGGTCCTCATTTGAGGCCCACTTTTGGCACTCAGACCGGGTCCATTATGTCCCCGTTATCAACTGCCATAGCGGGGCCCCGCTTCTTTCCAGAAACGTAGCAGATCCTCCACAACCAGTTGTCCCACCTGATCTAATTCCAAAATACCTGAGCTCAGCAGACGTGTTCTTGGTCCGACTAATATTGGACAGTATCCAAGGATGTGGAGGCTAGTCTCTTCTTCTTTGCCACACAACCTGCAGTCGGGTATATTGCTACAACCCGATTTATGCAGGTGGTAGTTAAAGTCACCACGGCCCGTGAGCAGATGCGTCACGAGCCTGCGTCCCTCCTGCCTAGAGATCTTATGCTTCTGGCCAGGTCCCTGCTGAGACACTCTTCCAGTAAGTCCCTAGCCTGTCTGGATTTGCTCTCTGTTTCTTTTTTCCTGTATTTAAAATGCTAGTCCCGGAGCCAGCTATTGATCCTCCCTCTGCCCAGACAGAAAGAGATCCCACAGAGAACAGCCGGCTCAGGTCCTAACAGCCTTGTTTCGGCCGCCTCCTTAGCAAGCAGGTCCGCCATTTCGTTGCCCTTGATCCCCGGGAACCCATACTAAGCCAACATCATTATTCTTCGCCAGCTCATCCAGTACGCACTTGCAATCCCAGACTAGCCGCGAGTTAATTCTTGGACCCTCAAGCGCCTTAAACGCCGCCTGATTGTCCGAGCAGATCCTGATGCATCTTCCCACCCTATCAGACTCTAATAGGTTCTGGGCAGATCTCATGATGGCTAACACCTCCGCTTGGAAAACTGTAGCGTGTTCGCCAAGCGAAACGACGATTCTTGGCCGGTCGCGCTGGCAGTAAAGATCAGCTCCAGAGCCCGTGCTCGTTCTGGAGCCGTCCGTGAACCAGACGTCCCCGTCCCGAGGAACCGGTCCCTTAGAGCTGTTCCACTCCCGGGAAAGCTTATCCTCTACCTTCTTTCAAAGGTACGAATCACCGGCCTCTTATCCTGTCCCATTGCAAAAATGGTGCCCGATAGGATTTCTTCAGGAAATTTCGTGTGAAAGGCTTCTGCCTTCCACCGTAATTCACACTTCAGGCAGTAGGCCGCCATCGCCGCATTTGCCACTACCACCCGATCGAGAGGCTCGACGCCAAGCAGCACTCCCATCGTCGCCACCGATGTGGTCCGCACAGCTCTCAGAGCCCCTTTTAAGACCACAACTCTGATGTGCTCCAGTGTTGACTTAGCGGTCTTTCTAAGCACCCTTGACCACCATACGACAGACGCGTATAGCAGCCTAAGTCCGAGTATCGCCGTGTAGATCCAGTAAACCATTGGTTTGAGACCCCAGGTCTGCCCGAATGTCCTTCTGCATGTCCAAAAATAAGAGCATACACTCTTACAGCGATTCTCAAGATGTTTCTTCCATGTCAGCTTCCTATCTAGGATCACTTCCAGATGTTTAGCAGATCCGGTTGGAACTAATATCGTTCCCCCAAGGACCCCTCTTTCCATTTTGTACCTGCGAGTGAAAATTACGATCCCGGTCTTCAATGGATTTATTGACAAACTGATCTCGCCGCACCACTCCTCAATCACTCCAAGGCCCTCCACGTAAGCTCCAGGAGAGTCTCCAAGAAGGGGCCTCGTATCAGGATAGCCAATTCATTTGCATATCCGAATGTAAAGAAGCTCCTTTCGTTTAGCGTTCTGAGCAGTTGTCCGCCACAAGACACCACAAGAGTGGATAAAGAACTTCCCCCTGCGGGCAGTCTCTCTCCACCCATCCATTGACCCTCACTGCTCCCGTTATAATGAGGCCGTTACCTGCCGCCCGAGCCTTTGATCCAATCCACGATCCTTTCTGGCACGCCCCTGCGAGCAGCTTCCTCACACACCATCTCGTGCGGTGTGTTGTTGAAAGCCCCTTCTATATCTAGAAAAGTACCAACTACGTAGCCCTTCCTCTCCAATTGCTCCTCGATAAACGATACAGCGGAGTGAAGGGCCGATTCTGTGGAGTGTCTCGTGCGATACGCGTGCTGATTCACATGCAGCGGGTGTTGCAGTAGAACCACGTCTCGTATGTAGACATCCACCAGCCTTTCCAACATCATGAGAAGAAAAGACGTTATAGGCTGATTGGACAAAAATCCTTGACGGAGCTGTAACCCATTCTTCCCGCCTTGGGGATGAACACAACTTTTGCCTGCCTCCAAGCCCTAGGCGTATAGCCCAGTGCCAAGCAAACCCTCAGCGTCCGCGTGAGCGGCTCGGTAATCTGCTCTAGTCCTTTCTGAAAAACAGAAAAACACGGTCCGACTTAAAGGGCTTGAAAACTCCTACGGCCCATTTGACCTTGTCAGGCCTAACAATTTCTGCCGCAAGAGACCAATCCTTCCCTCGTGCCCTGTGCAGGTTCGAGGTTTCTTGCTGGATGTCTTTCTCCGGGCTTCCGCGGAAGATCGGAAAGTTTAACTCCAGAAAGTGGGTCAGGCATCGTTCCTCAGCCATCATCGTCCCGTCGTCGAGCCGAATGGCCTCCAGAGCCGCGTCCCGATCCCTGGCCAAGATCTTGCTGAGCCTAGCTTTCTGAGCCCTCCGAAGGTCCCAGTCAGCCTGGCGACCCGTGTTCCTGGCCCTGTTCCAGGCACGACGCGCCGGACCTCTGAGCTCCTGCAGCTTGGGGTTCCACCAGGAGACTTTCTTGGTATTTTGCATCGTCCTTTCTAGACAGTTCTCAAAGCTGCCGACGAGAACCTTTTGCAGATGCTCGACGAACAGTTCGATCTCTTGTGGGTTCCCGTGTCTTTTGGGAAACTCTCAAAGATGGCCAGGTCCTCACGAAATGAGTCCCAGTCCGTTTTCTTTGGGTCTCTCATAGTCATCAGGCCTGCGCCTTGGCAAGCCTGAAAGTGATTTGTCTGTGGTCCGACAATGAGGGCTCATCAGAGACCCTCCAGCCGGTCACCTTCTGCACTAACTGTCTCGAACAGACGGTTTCTCACCGCAGTGACAAAGGTAGGTTCCTCGCCTTTGTTGAGAATCTCTAGGTCAGTGGACACTAGAAATTCCAACAGCCTCTCACCTCTTCCATTGGTATCCGTGCTCTCCCACACCGTGTAGTGGGCATTTGCATCGCACCCCAGCACGAGGGGAAGCCGCTCCCTTTGGCAGAACTCCACCAGACGAATTATCCGGTCCGATGGCATCGGATCGTCCTCTCCGTACGGGAGATAGCTTACCACCATCCTTTTCTTGGTTTCGGTTCCGCTGATGATCTTGATCACAACCGCTACCAAGCCTCTTTAACAGAAATCCGGCAGTAGCTGGGTTTCCAATTCTTTAACGGCCACGCAGGGCCTGGGTCGATCTTTATGCGGAGGTCTGAACAGCTTTCTACACCTCGCTAGACCCCTAATACGTTCCCGGACTAGCCAAGACTCTTGTATTAGCGATATGGCTGTGTGCACCCTTGGCGCCTGGCAAGAACAGCCAAAGTTTCTTACTATGGTGCAAGTTAATTTGAGTGATGCCCACTACAAAGACGAGACATTTGGGTCGGGCTCCTCCCTACCCTTTCCCACCTTCTCTTGGGATGTCTCGGTCACCTTGAATGTAATCCGGTGAGGCACACTATCTTAAGGTGAGGTTTAAAGCTCAGCGCCTTGAATCTATTGACGCTGAACTGAGGAATGCCGAGAATGAGATTCCTACCTTCACTGGTCGCCCCTACATTCTTGGCATAGACGCGCCAGCCCGAGGTAACAATACCCAGATTCTGCCACTCCAGTAGCTCCAGAAACGCAGCCGCTTCCACTGGAGATTCCGGGATCCACACCGCAGCCTTGTACTGTTTTTGCAGCACTTTCAGTCCCATCTTCCTGAGCCTGGCCCCTTCCCATGGTACGATGCCACCGATCCGGCTTTCTAGCCATCTCAATGCGCCGCATCCGCGCATTTCACGACGGCAGCCCCGCCCTCAGAGTGGTGCTGTCGAATCTGCGCAGGGTATCCTCCCGGATCTTCTTAAAGACTGCACCCCTCAGCTGCGCTAACTGCTCAGCAGTCATCACAGCATCGGGATATCCCTCTGCGACAATTACCCTTGTCAGAGAGTCCGCGGCGTCTGCATAAGCATAGGTCTCCTGGATCCTCTGCTTCTTCTTCGCCCCTTCCGCCGATTGTGGGTCCTATTGGGGTCCTTCTGGCGTTTGCTGCCGGAGTTCCCCTGAGCCCCTCAACCGGCGTCCGGGGAATGGCCGAGGACGAAAAAGAAGAGGTCTCCGGAACAGCCGGCGGAGGGCCAGTCCAAGCCTGAGCCAGAGCCTGAGCCCTCCCTCCCGCTCCCGAGCCCTTCTCCTCTTTGCGGATCCGGAGAGTTTCTTCTTGCGAAGATCCTCTTCCTTCGCCGTTGCAGTTTTGGTGCCTCCCGTGCCCCCAAAGGCCCGTTCGGCTCCCGATCCCGCTTCTACCACCCTTCCGGAGTCCTCTAATAAAACCTTCATCGGGGTGTTTTCAGTGAGTTTTAAGTTTGTCATTTCAGTCTCCATCCAGTTCCGACGAGCAGCTAAGGAAAAGAAGGTCCGCCCACGCAGAGCCCCGCATGCGTGGGTAAGGCTAAATACTCTGGGGTTTCGCCTGGTTCCCCTTGGTCTAAGTTTGAAACAGCGCGGAGGAGCGGATAATTAACCGGACAGTCGGAAATCTTCTTAAAGTACGGTAGCAATCTGCCAACCGGTGTCGCGACGGAAATTTTGCTGAGCGTTAGGCATCACGTCCTATCGGAGCGAAGATCTTGACCACGGCGATGAAAGTAGATCCGCGAGGCAGACGTACTCTCGCGAGCGCGAATTATCCGATTGCTCCTCCAATTTTAAGCGTGCCAAACCGATAATTAGTAAACAGCGACGTGGTGTTAATTGTTAAGGATGCGTATCCGATACAGCGTTCTTCAACTCGTAATTTCTTGCAGCGCGACGCGCAACTTGTCGGCGAAAGATTCAACGGAGCGAAGTGCTTGAATAGATAGCGAACGCAAGACTGGCGAAAATTCACCTCGAAAATGTAACGCGCCTTATCCTCCCCCGATATTCGTCGTTAGGAGAAGAATATCGGGGAAGAGCAAGCAGCTGATCGACTCGGCACTTCACGCGATCACGACGTGTAAGTGTGAAACTCACGGGTTCACGCTCCGGCTCGGCGGGATGAGATTATTGTTTCCCGGCAAAATCTCGCGATAGGAAACAGAAAAATATTTATGTTAAACGTTCGAACATCAATTCGTTAAGGATACTTTGAATCTCAAACATACCGGCCGCCTTGAAACGCTCGTTTCAAAAGAAGGAGAAAACAACCGCGTGAAGGCACGATCCCGCCGACCGCGTTGAGCGCAGAACATTGAACGAGAATGACAAGTTGATGCTCAACATTTAGCCTTGACGACTTTAGTAAAGTACAGAAAAGCGAACATTACTTAAGGGGGGCAAGTCATATAAATCGAAATTTTTTAGCAATTTTTTTTCTTGTTTAAATTTATAGGAAATTTTCCGTAAAATATGAAAAAAAAATAGTAGAAACCGATTTGAGAGTTCCTTCTATGTTATTTTCGCCGAAAAGTGAACGGTCGAATTGGGCGGAGCACTCACGTAGACGAGTCGGAAACTTAGTCTTTCGATTCTTCTGTAATAAATGTTAACCTGGCTGTGTTAGAATAATGTTCGAAAAACAGGAAGATCTGCTCTATGGCCCTGGAATCGTAGATTAGCAAAAAACTGCGGTAAGTTAAAATAAATTACGATTTTTTCACGATTTTATTATTCGAACTTTAAACGCGTTTTTCTCCAAACTACTTTTTTAAAATTGCGTGCAAGATAACTCAAAAACCATTTATCCGATTGAGTTCTCCTTGTGCATACATTTAGATAAATACTTTCCTCATAAATTGAACCTTTATTTGTAATTGTATTGTTTAAATAAATTCTTTTTATTGCATAATTAACACGAAAATTTTTCGTAAAAATCAATACTTATTCTTCTACGTGTCGCCATTTTTACAATTTTGCATTATTTTCTTTAACAATAGGTTCAATCGATAACGCAAACCGTACAAAAAAGAAATCTATTTGGTTTTTTTGTTTCAGATGAATACAAGCAGCGCTACATTGCACGCCGACAAGTGACTTCAACGTCGGCACATTAGATTTACATTATTATTATTAATAAAATACATATTATTTTTCTGTCAAAAAATATTTTTTTAGTAGTTCAATATTACAATAACATACCCTGAAAATTTCAAAAGAATTGGTTGTATAATTTCCTCAAACAAAATTCCAAAAATCACTCAATTTTCAGCACGTTACATGACTTGCCCACCTTAATCTACAGACAAAGAATACATGCTTAAATGTGACTTAAATTAAAATAAATCTAACGTGTCTAAAACAAAGTAAATATAATGACGCAAATTAAATTAAATTTTGCAGAAACGAACGAGCTAGTCGCTCGACGTTACGTCTTCGACGGGAAGGAGGCATAGTTGCCCGATTGGACGCTTAAATTCGGATGTAGTTTTCACGGTAACGACGCGTGTTAGATCGTCAGAACCGGAATGAAGCTGCGTGACCCGGCCGAGCTTCCACTTACACGGGGGACAGCGTCGCATTACGCAACAAAACAATTTTTTCGATTTTTAGATCCGAGTGAATCTTTCGCCACTTGCTTCGCTGCTGCAACGTGTTGACGTAATCGTTTGCCCAAAGCTTCCAAAATTGTTTAGAGAGGTGACGAATGAGTTGCCACCGCGATAACCGATTTTCGTTAAGTTAAGTTGCAGCAGCGAAGATTCAGGGAGAACATTGAGAGCGGAGCTTATCAGGAAATGTTTCGGAGTGAGGCTCTCATAGTCGTCGAATGAATCGGACAACGGCGCGATTGGACGCGAGTTTAAGCATGCCTCGATCTTGCATAAAAGCGTGATGAGCTCCTCAAAAGAAAGCGTGAAATCTAGAATTCGATGCTTCATGTTGCGGACACCCGCCTCCCACAATCCACCGAAATGCGGAGCAGACGGGAGGATGAAATGCCACGATACGCAAGCGGTTTTACTTTGAAAGTCAGGATCGCGCAGGGCATGCTGATAGGCGGACTGCAGTTCCCTGTCGGCGCCAACGAACGTCGTGCCGTTGTCTGAGTACATTGCCGACGGGAGGCCTCGTCGCGAGCAAGAACGAAGATATGCGTTGAGAAACGACGGAGTCGAATAATCACCGACTAACTCTAAATGAATGGCGCGTATGGCTAAGCATATGAACACAGCGATGTACGCCTTCCTCGACGTTATACCGCGACCGGCGGACGCGCGTACCTGTACAGGCCCGGCGTAATCGATCGCCACAGTGAGAAAACGGCCGAGATGGAGTTGAAATGCGTGCTTTGGGGAGATCCTCCATTAGTTGCACCGAAATAGCGGCTCGCTCTCGACAGCAAACAGTACATTTATGGATGACCACCTTGACCAAACTTCGAGCGCGAACAATCCAATATTCGTGACGGAGCGTGCCAAGGGTGAGCTGCAGCCCTCCGTGCCACTCGCAGATGAGCTTGCAAGGCAATGAGGTTTACGAGGAGGTGCGACACCAGCAAAACGGGATGGCGTGTTTTATATGAGAGAGGAGCGTGGCGGAGACGACCTCCCACGCGTAATATCCCGTCGCAGTCGAGGAAGGGCATCAAAGCGGCTAATGAACTCTTCGGAGAGACGCTTTTGCCGGCGGTTAGCGTGCGAATCTCAACCGAAAAAAGCTCCGATTGGATACTTTTGATCCAAAATGTTTTGGCCGAGTTACATTCGAGAAGTAAGGGGGTGTTGATTGAGGAAGCGAGAGGAGAAGAATCGACGTTACGGCGTCGACAGGCATTAATGAACTTGAGGAGATACGCCATGACGCGAATGAGCTTGAACCACGAAAAATATCGGATCGCAAGATCCCACCGAGTGGGCGGAGTGGAGACATTTAACAAAACGAGTTTTTCCTCGGCGCATCCACAACCTGTGAGGCGGGCTCGCGAGGCCATTCCTCTTCCGAAGCAACCAAGGCTTCCCGCCACAAGAGAACATGGTGTATCAATTCATCACCGAACAAGCCCTGCAATCCGCGGGATTTTCCGAGGTCGGCACGTGACGCCACTCAGCATCCGGTAACTGAGTTTGAATCGCGCTGACGCGGTTGGCGACGAACGTTTTCCATCATGAGGGATGAGCGCACAACCACGTAAGCACGATGGTTAAGTCCGTCCAACAAAAACACGGAACAGATTTAATCAAGAGCAAATTAGATACAAAATTTATGAGACGGAGCAGGAGAGCCGCGGATAGCTCCAGGCGAGGTACGGTGAGAGGTGTAATGGGAGCGACCTTTGACTTGCCGGCGAGCAACGAAATCGTAACTGCACCAGAGGCGGAGACAACCTTCAGGTAAACGGCTGCCGCGTAGGCGTGAGTGGAGGCATCGGCGAAACCGTGCAGCTCGATATGGGAGATGTCTGATTGGACTCCTGTCCACCGCGCAATGTGGAGATCGTTTAGTGAGGAAAACCGAAAATAGATTGAATGCCATTGACGGAAAAGAGGCTCGGGAATATCTTCGTCCCAGGACGCATGAAGACGCCAAAGTTGCTGCATACAAATCTTAGCCGAAACGGTGACGGAAGTCGCCCACTCCGAAGGGTCGTATTGCTTCGCGATTGTCGACAGAACTGCTCGTTTACTCCGAGGAACTGATCCGGAGAGAGAGAAAGACTCTAACTTGAAAAACATCGCGCGCCGTATTCCATACAATGCCGAGAACTTTTACCTTTTCGTCGGTTGCAATGTGTCGGTCACAAGCTAGTCCGTGATCCGATGGATTAACGTCGCTGAGCAGTGCCGGCGAATTGCTCGCCCACTTGCGCAATTCGAATCCTCCGCAGCGTAATAAGCCAACGAGTTGGTCGCGAGATTCTCGGACGTCGGTTGTGTCATCAACCCCGAATAGGACGTCGTCGACATAGATTTGATTGTGCAGAATGGGGATGGCCAACGGAAAACGGTGCCCGTCGTCCTCGATAAGACTGTGGAGGACGCGAAGCGCTAGGTACGGCGTGCATGTCATACCGTAGCAATTATAATCGTTAGGCTTATTGTTAGCACCCCTCCAAACAATATGCTGGTAATCTATGTCTCGCCAATCGTCCAAAATTTGGCGATACATTTTCGCAATGTCAGCCATGTAAACGAATTTGAAGTGGCGCCATTGCAGAATAATCGCGGGCAAATCCGTCTGTAATTTTGGACTCGCGAACAAGTGGTCGTTGAGAGATGATCCGTTTGAAGTGACGCTCGACGCGTTAAACACGACGCGTAAGTGCACTTCCTTCGCGGAACACCGGGTGATGCAGAATATGAACAGGTTGATGGGAGGCGTCTTGCGGGGGCGGCGCCCGTCGCATGTGCCCGAACTGTTCATATTTACGCATAAATTGATCGTACTCTCGTTCTCCGGGTGCAGGCGGAAACGACGCAGCAAAGAATAATATAAGTGTTCGATAACAGGTCGCGAACGATTGATATCGATTGGCGGACCTCTTTTAAAGGGCAGTCGGACGATATATCGGCCGTCCTTTTGACGCAAGTGATTATCACGGAAGTGAGCCTCGCATGACTCATCCTGTGGCGTTAGAGCTTGAGATTGAGGGAGCTCCTCGACCTCCCAGAATCTCCGGATCAATCTCATCGGCGAGAGACTGACCGAGTTGTGGACAGTGAGGTGAGCAGAGTGTCCTGAGCCAGCGAGTGATCGACAGTAGTTTTTGACGAGTCGAGCGACGACGCGAGAGGACCGGAGATGATCCAGCCGAATACGGAGTTTTGTGCGACGGGTTGTCCGCTTTGTCCCTTTCGCACACCCTCCAAGATTACATCCCCGTAGAGATCAGCGCCGATAATAAATTGAATCGGATCGGAGCTGGTCGGCTCGGCATCCGCCCATGGCAGGCCGGTGAGATGCGGAAGGCCGGACAACTCCGAGACGCATTTCGGAGCGTACGACATAAGCGAGTTGAGAACGAGCGCCGTTGTTTCGAACGCCGGAGTATCCGACGCGCGAGGAGATATAATAATCGCTGCGGCGTGTCGCACTGTGCCGACATGAGTCCCGCCGACGGCGAAGATGGAAACCGGCATTCGAATGCGTTTCGCACGCAGTAATTGAGCCACGTTCCCGCTGATGAACGTGGCTTCAGAGCTCTTACTAAGATCGATCGACCAGAAGCGACCCTGACGGTGACCTAGACGGTCGCTAAAAGTACTTGAACATTAGTGCGCGGCTGCGCGGAAGAGAGCAACGAGTTAACTTCGACTGCGGGTAACGCATCGGACGACACCTTTGCATGTTGTGAGGTGCTCGTGACCGGATCAGAATTCGCTTCCGCATCAATGTGTAACATCGTATGATGTTTTTTATCGCACAAACGACAGGTATTTACTTGTACAATCTGACGTGGAGTGGCGACTGCTTAAACAGTTAAAGCAGCGCTTGAATCGCTTGACGAGTTCCCGCCACTGACTCGTATTTTTCGCAATGAATTGCGGACATGAATTAATGAAGTAACGAGACTTGCACAATGGACAAGTCAACGCCGCACCGTCGAACGTCGTCGAAGTATGAACGCGCGACGAAGCCATAGATTTAGAAGCTGATTTCGGGTCGGAGTGAGGAGAACATTATTTCAATGCGCGAATGCGAGAGACGAGAAGTCGACCTAACGCTTCGTACGTCGACGGCGCGTCGGTGTGAGTGGTATGATGTAAGAGGCCTTCATTTGCGCACAGTACAATTGGACACGTTGCAATTGCCCACCGTGCTATTAGACACGAAACTTTGCACATCGTTCAATTGCGCACAGTTCGTTTAGACACAGTTTGATTGAACACAGTTCGATTGGACACAGTTCGATTGGACACAGTTCGATTGAACACAGTTCGATTTAGTTGCGCACCGTTCAGTTGCGCACCGTTCAATTGCACACCATTTAAGTCGCAAACCCATGTGGTGCAGTGAATGCTTCACACACACACACACACACACACACACACACACACACACACACACACACACACACACACGCGCGCGCGCGCGCGCGCGCGCGCGCGGGGAATGCAAGAGGGGCCTTTGCCCCCCCTCCCTTCCGCATCCACCTCGCCCAAGTCGCTAACCTATGTACACATTGCAACCGCAGCCATAATGTATAAATATTTAATATGCGTTTGATTGAACGGTGCGCAATTGAACGGTGTGCAATTGAATTGTGTGCAATTGTACGGTGTGCCACTGAACGGTGTGCAATTGAACAGAGTGCAATTGAACGGTGTGCAACTGAACGGTGCGCAATCGAACGGTAAGCAATCGAACAGTGCGCAATCGAACTGTGTCCAATCGAACTGTGTCCAATCGAACTGTGTCCAATCGAACGGTGTCCAATCCTGATCAAGTCGGCACTTCACGCGATCACGACGTGTAAGTGTGAAACTCACGGGTCTACGCTCCGTCTCGGCGGAATGAGATTATTGTTTCCTGGCAAAATCTCGCGATGGAAAACAGAAAAATGTTTATGTTAAACGTTTGAACATCAATTCGTTAAGGATACTTTGAATCTCAAACAATTTTTTCTTGTAATTGTAATTGACTTGTAAAAACCTTTTATTGTAATTTACTCTTTTTCATATAAAACTGCGTAATACAATTATAAATAATTGTAATTATCTGTACTTTAAATAGGCATAAAAATGTGTTAAATATTGTATTAATTGTACTTTTATGTAATTAAACTGGTTACTTACAAGTAACACTAGAAAAATTTCATATGGCAATCTTCCTGAAACTTGCCATACAAGTAGTATATGGAAAACTATTGGACACGTGTATTGTTATATTGGCCCGAAAGCCGTTTGATTTGTAGAAATCATCATTATTGATTTTGGGGGTAGGTTCGACTATTTTACGAATTATTTTTACGATTGTTGCGAAATCAGGTAACTAAGGATTTTTGGGGTCGCTAATGACAAATCTGAAGTCTGTTTTTAAGAATTCAAAATGGCGGATCCAATATGGCGATCGCATTTTTTCAAAAGTTTTACACCCTGTCATAAAGTGCAAAAATTGCAAAAAAGTAAGAAATGAGCATAACTTTGAGGCAAATTTGTAGCAAAAAGGTCCTAATCGGAAACTACCTCTAACAGTAACGAAACATCGAAAACCATTCCTACAAGTAGTGATGCGTCTAAAAATCAATCCTTTCTTAGCGCTACCTAGGATGAACGACGTGGACGTGATAGGGTTCTTATCTCATTGAGGTGCTTTTTGAACGTGAGTCCTCTTGCCTCTCACGAATCCGAGTGCTTTTTGAACGTGAGTTCCCTTGCCTCTCACGAATCGGGGTGCTTTTCGACTTACCCTTTAAATTTAGTGCAGTAATGTGGAGAGTTAGCGTTTGTTACGGCAAAGAAGTGCTGCATGCACATTGATGTCATACACCAAGCACATTTAATTATTGTAGTATCATTGCAGAGTTCACATGTGCTATTGCAGTTTTAACTTTCCACATTACTGCACTAAATTTAAAGTGTAAGTCGAAAAGCACCCCGATTCGTGAGAGGCAAGGGAACTCACGTTCAAAAAGCACCCCGATTCGTGAGAGGCAAGGGGACTCACGTTCAAAAAGCACCCCCAATAATGGGATGAGAATCCTATTACTTCCACGTCATTCATCCTGAATGACGTGGAAGTAATAGGGTTCTCATCCCATTATTGGGGGTAGCACTGAGGAGGGATTGATTTTTAGACGCATCACTTCTGGTTTTCGATGTTTCTTTAGGAGTAGTTTTCGATTAGGACCTTTTTGCTATAAATTCGCCTCAAAATTATGTTAATTTTTTACTTTTTTGCAATTTTCGCATTTTTTGACAGGGTGTAAAACTTTTAAAAAAATGCGACCGCCATACTGGATCCGCCATTTTGAATTCTTAAAAACGAACTTTAAATTCGTTATCAGCGACCCAAAAAGCCTTAATTACCTGATTTCGCAACAATCGTAAAAATAATTTGTAAAATAGTCAAACGTACCCCCAAAATCGATAAGTGTGATTTTTACCCTTCAAACGGCTTTCAAGCCGATATAACAATACACGTGTCCAATAGTTTTCCATGTACTACTTGTATGTCAAGTTTCAGGAAAATCGCCGTATGGCACTTCTCTAGTGTTACTTGTTAGAAAATTACATAAAACTACAAATGTATTCTAAATTTAGCAAATTTTTGTAGATTTCTGATTAATTTTTATAAAATTCACGTAGAGTTTTGTAAATTATTACGTAATATTTGTATTTTGTTGTAGTAATATTTTTAATCTTTTATAAGATTTTGTAGAAATTTTTCCGCCAGCGGAAATCAGAATAAACAGTTTCAAGGATTTTTCAGCAGCTGCTGCAGCCTTTCTGCTGTGTACGCGCGCACAAAAGAGGGAATGGGCGAAGGCTCTTAAGACTGTATCTCTGTGAATTTTCTTCGGATTGTTTTGAAATTTTGAGAGAACAATTTTAAAATGTTCTACTATAAGAAAAAATACTTTTCAGAATATCTATACTTTTAAGATTTTAAGACTGACTGCACATAACCCCTTAAAATTATGCGTAAAGTCTTTTTTAATCGTTTTTATTCCCCGAAGATCTAATGGCGAATTCGGTTGGGTGCACCAGTGCGCACTAGTGCGCTCTCGTTTAGTATTTCGTATTCTGTTGACTTGTATTCAGAATGGGAAAAACTAAACTGCACTAAACGAGAGCGCACTCAATGCATCTAACCGAATTCGCCATAAGTAAATTAATTTTAGTTTTTTCACATTCTTGGATACAAACTTTTTAGTTTTTAATCTAAAATTCTTTAAACAATAATAATAAGTTAAGTAATAAGAAGTTATTTGACCAGTATGTGAATAACACAAAAAGTTTGATGAATAACCATTTCTGATCATAGTGGATTTTAGTGTTAATAATAATTATTATCATATTAAATCCTAGTTTGTGAAACATTTTTTATTGTTATTAATTTAAAAACTAGATTAATTAAAAAATTTATTTCTAGCTTCAGTTTACGATAGTGTTTTACTAAAAGATAATACTATTGTTTACTATTGTTAATATCTCTTACAATAAGAGTCAAAATAATAAATTATATAATAATTAATAATTGTATGTTGTATTGTAAAAAAAATTAATATCTAAAAAAAATTTATTTATTACATCATACGAATCACAACATCTTGAAACAGTTACAGTTAATCGAAATGTTACAATATAAATTTACACACACACAAATGTTAAATATACTTTTTAAAATTATTCAAACGTATTACATAAGGAAGAGTGATATGCACGTTTAAAAAGTACTAATAAAAAATATATTTATAACACTATACTTTTAAAATATTTTATTTATATTCCAATGTGATGTGTAACACATTCCAAACATAATGTGACATTAATGATCTCTTAACAATATTTAACTTCCGACTCTAATGTCAAAATATTAAGTTATTGGACATTGATCTGCAATTTATGATGTATTACAACAATATGGCTCTAATTTTTCAATCTTATTTATAAAAATGTAATATGTCAGTAATATGTTATACATAATATTTATAGTATATTGCAATACTACTGCAATATTTTTCTAACATTACATGCAATGTGTATTATTATAATTTTGCTAAAAGATTTTATTTTATTTAGGGTGGTCTCAAGGCAGTAGTATGGACAGATTTCTTTCAGACTTTTATTATGTTTGGCTCCATGTTATTAATTACAATTAAGGGCACAGTGGACATTGGTGGATTATCGTTAGTACTCGGAAGAAATTTGGATTCCGGAAGACTTGAATTTCCTACGTGTGTGCATTATATATTAATATTATATATAATTTTTAATTAATAGTGATACAATATAAATCCCAGTAAGCAAGATTTTAACAAAACGTTATTATAATGATATTTTATAATATGTAACGTTTTCAATATGTAGTCTTTAATGTTGTATACAATATTATTATACTGTAAAAAATATTTGAGTAAAACGTTAAAACTAATATTTCTATATTGTAATTGTAATGTTTAAAAATATTATGTTATGAAGTAACATTTCAAAAACATGCAAAAATATTACGTCATAATGTTTATAAATTCACATGAAATTTTAAAAGGGTGATTTAACATTTTTTGCTTATTGGGATCTGTTTATGTTATTTATATTATATGCACTCTTTGTTCTTTCTTTCTTTATGATCGTATTCATAATTTAGATTTTAAATTTAAGGTCTTAAGTTTATTTTAAAATTGTCTGTAGCCAATAAAATAATCCGTAAAGCATTTAAAGATGAATGTAAGGTGGTTTAAATACATGTACGACCTGGCTATGAATACGAACACCAATGTTTGAATATACGTTACATATATTTTCAGCTGAAGAAAATGTTAGAGAATATGGGATGTCATTTTTGTTTTTGAGAGCGGTGCACTTGGACACAGTTCATGTGGACACCGTTTATTGAACACTGTTTATTGGACACCGTTCACTTGGACGCTGTTCAATGGGATACAGTAAGAAATAACTATGTTTGGTGCACCCCTACCGGCGGGGTGGGTGTGGGAAGGGGAGCCGAAGGGGGGGCTTGCACTCTCCGTGTGTGTGTGTTTATTTCTTTTTATGTCCAACTGAATGGTGTCCAAGTGAACGATGTCCAAATAAACTGTGTCCAAATAAATGGTGTCCAATAAACGGTGTGTCCAAGTGAAAGCCTTTCCTCGCTGATTATGTATGAAGCCCAAACGGCATTTGTTTGTATTCAAATACTCCGAAATGTGTAGTGAATGCGGTATATTTTATTGTCAATTTATACTTGTCAACTATTCGAATATGGAAAAAAACATTTTTCAAATTAAGTAAGCTGAAGAACTTCTTATCCCTAATCATCAATTTGATATTCAATTATTGTTAGAAAATTATCGTAATGCATGCTTGAGCTTCTATTTTTTTCAAACCTAAACTGAATTCTTTTAACACGTCACGACCTAATATTATTGGGCTTACCATAGTTGTATCCAGGACAACCAATATCATTTGATTATTTTTTGTTTCACCATCTAGAGTAATGTTTAAGTATACACTGACAATGACTTTTCGATAATGACTGATCGGCAATAGTCTTGATTTATCATGAACTGAAACTCGGTTTTAGATGCTTTAAGTTTGTTAGCATGGAGACGTCGCGGTTGCTCAAATACGGGTTGCCAAAACATCTTTAGGTTTGGTAATCTCTGAAATCTAAAAGGTTTGATGATCTTTAAAAATTCTGGGAGAATGTCAGCAAAAGGTGTAATTTTATCGAAGCAGAAATTCCGGAAGATGAAGCGTTGCCAATTTTTGCTTTGACTATAAGTCTTGTTATCGAATCTTTGAGTGTTTTTAATCACAGGTAGCGTTAGTTAGTTAAGTGTAAGGAAGCACCCATAGTGCTATCAGCCAAATGTTCTGATTATGGAACCATTAGCTGCGTATAGAGTACCTTGTTCAGTTTTAACCGGATCTGAAGGACGTAGCTGGAAGACAGAGACATCCGCTCCTGTATCTATCAGGAAACGGAGTCCGGATATTTGGGTGATAATAAAAAGTCGGTGAAAAGAATGCGTGCTGTTTGAAATTGCCGCAATTAATGACGGCTTCTTTAGTTTTCTGTCGGTTTATCTTTCTTTTTTTTAATTGCGCGGTTGTACGCATTTCTTTGCTTTTTCCTCGAATCAGCGGTGGTAGTAACAGTTATTTGAGCTGCGTGACTGGCTGCACGAGGTACTTCTTGCACGTACGCGAACGTGAACCTGAGCGCGACTATGATAAAGACTCGAAGCACGTCCGCATTTCGTTAATTTGCTTACTTAATTGCGCTAATTGACTGGCGAGATTATTTTCTGGTTTATGAATAGCCATCACCTCTTGGTTTGCATCTGTCGATCGATGTTCCATAATTTTGTCTGTGACTGCTGCTAACGCATTAATATCCCCGGATACGACTTGTAAAGTCATGCGCACTTCGCTTGGCAGATATTCGAGAAACAGCGTTTTAAAATCTTCATCATCTTCCAGCACCGGCGAGCGACCGCATCTCTGCGAGCAGCCTCAAGGGCTTTTCGTCTTTGATCGATAGGCCCGATAGTAATTTCTTAAGTTTTTATTCTCGTGATAAGGAATAATGTTTAACAAGCAACGTTTTCAGTGCTTTGTAATGGTTATTGAGAGAAAATCCGACGATTGTGTTATTGATGTAATCGTATCGTCGAGATTGAATATTCACGCGGTGAATTTGTTCGCTTCGGATGTTCTGCGCTCTCGAAATTCGCTTTCCGTGATTTTGAATCAAACTTGAAAGTTCTGACCCGGTTTAAATTTGCGTAGTCTTACTCAATATTCTGAGTAGCTTCGGTACATCAAAGTAGCGTCGTTTGTAATAGGCATCGTGAATAAAAAATATGGATAATTGTGCGGTACCTGTGTTGCCTGTGAGGAAGAACTAAACGATTGTGATCCCTGGATTGCTAGTCTTACGCGTCGATCATCCATCGAAAAGACGAGTACTGCCATCTATTGGGTACCTGCTTCAATATGATGGAAGTTCTTCCTCTTTGTTGCTGCGTTCGCTAATCAACTAATTTGATGAGCTTCTGTGCGCCGTTAGTCTAGCTGTCGCTTTTGATGTCCTGTGTGCTAGTGGCTTTCGGAGAATGTACCAAATTCATGTTTCTTGTAGGAATATCTGTTGTCTTTTACAAAAGTCCGAATCTAAGCGTGTCGACCGTCCATTTTTACGACACTTAGGATTTCGTGACCGAGTGCGTAACGACACGAGCAGTGTGATGAATTAGACGTGCCGTTTGCTGCCGACTAGCGAATTCAGTGTAGAATTTTTACTCAGCCCCAGGCAAAGTAGATATTTATATCAGAAAACTTAACTCGCGTCGTAACGTCACTAATTGTGGGATTACCAATTGTAGGATTTGCAGGTTAGGTAGAGTAAGGTCTACGGAATAAGGATGCCGATTAACTACTAACGGTTGAACTTTATAATATATTCATGTTCGTACAAGTACAAGTGTTAGATGTCGACTTCACGGGTAAAAAGATGAGACCGAAACTACATATGTGTATATTACATGCGAAGCCTGTACTTGTAAGTGTTATGAAGTGTAGCTGCATGTTACTGCAGTGCTGCCAATTCCTACATAGGAAGCACCCATGGCGCAATCAGCCGGCAGCGGCTAACTGAACATATTTATCGATCGAGTCGAATTATCGACTACTGCAATACATGCGCAATTTATCACAAAAATTAAACATATTAAAATCAGAAATAATATTAAAATAATATACTAAATATAGTATTTATTTAAAATATTATTCATATTAAATATTTTTTATTTTTCTATTATAATGCTTCTTATATATAATTATAAATTAATTATAAAAACATGAATATTTGTATATGATTACACAAAAAAAAAATATATATATATTTGTTAATGCATTATATATAATGTAATGTTTACACAGTTTTGTGAGTAATATAATTAAATATACAGACGTTTGAATTTTTTAATAATTGTGCATAGGTTTAATTGCATGTAATGCATATTTACAATCCAATTATGTATTATTACTTATAAAAATATGAAAACGTTAGAGAAATAAATAATTTATTGCCAAAGAAGGAAAAAAGGAATGGATATGAATAAGTGTTAAAATTGGATCAATGTTTTTAAACAATTTTAAAAAAATTGCTTTATATATGTTCTTAGCAAAATGTTTTGCGTAAACGCTTGTTCCAAGTCGATTAATTTGTGCCTCTAAAAAAAAACGTTTAATAATTGTTTAATAATTCGTCCACCAACTATTTTGTGTAACTACTTGATTCAATCTTTTCTCTATGAAGCTGTAGAGATTTTTTTTAAATTCAGGCTGTTGACTGAGATTCTCCCACTCATTTTTCGCGTGCGCAACCAGTTGTGTTCTTTCATGACCAGGGTTTTACGAATTTGTAATTGCTGCCCAAACATTTTCAATTAAATTGAGATTTAGGGACTTAGTTGGCCAATCAAGAACTTTTATTTCAAGATGTTGAGCAAATTCCCATACGTGAACGGCGTGAACAGCACTATTATTCTGAACTAGTCGAAATGTCGATTGTTCGCAGTATCTTCTACCATAGATACTGCGAAAGCTGGAAAGCGTTCTCCCGAATATTTATATATTCGAAGGCGTCCATACGCGGAGACACTTCAACTAGTTTTCCCGGACAATGAGGTCCAATCCATTTATGCATAGCACAAATAATGCCCCCACTATACTTGCTAAAAAGCACATATTTTGGAACAAGTTGATGACGATCTTGACGTCTCCAGACATGTTAACATTTATCATCTGTTGAACAAAATATTTTTTCGTCAGTACAGATAGTTTATTTCCAATCTTCCGGTGACGCGGCATTGAGTTGCTGCAGCACAAAAGCAACACGATCATCGTGATGTCGATTCGTTAATTCGATCTTACGTGTTGACTGGTAACAGCACATATTCGTTTCATGTAAATTCCTTTGCGCTGTTCTTTCAGATATCTATAAATCTAATGGCGTTTTCGACCGGGCAAAATCGAGTTCCCATTTTAGGTTTTTATTCTTCTAGAACTAGCCAAAATTATTTCATTCTTCAAAAGAATGGCTGTGAATGGCTTTATGACGTCATTAATCGCTCCCTAACCCAAGACCGATCAAAAGCGTTATAATTGATTTACAGAGTGCGAGACCGGAAGAAAAGAATCTTTATCTATATGACTAACTAATAACATATCTTGTTTAACACTTATAGATGGAGAGCGTCCAGAATGGCCACGTTCGGATTGACCACAGTCATTCACACATGATCGCTGCTATAGTTTTTTTCTTGCATCCATCAATTAGAACATTGTATTTTAAATTATTTAATCGATGGATGTGGGCATTCTGGTACCATTCTTGTAAATCTTTATCTACAGTTGTTTTTCCGTTTGCCTATCATTCCTTCTACGCCTTCCTCTTGCCATCGATTAATCCATTTTTGCACAGTTCTTGAATCGCACTAAAGACGATGAGTGTCTTCTACACTTCACCAAATTTCCACATACCAGTAATACAGCCACGAAAAGAATCGCTATGATTCGCCATAGTTGCACAAGTTAACAGCACGTGTGTTACACAAGAAAAGACGATTTATTAAAAAGAATAACAACAATTAAACATCGGTTTTGGCGATAGTCTTTTCTTTGTTTGCCTTTATTCGCTCGAGTGAAGCAAGATAGTATAAGCTGCCGTATAAATAATATTATTCTTGCACAAAATGGTTGGTAGACAGATTCTTAAACAATTATTAATGAATTTTTTTCAGAACCACAAATTATTTGACTTTAAACAAGCGGTTACACAATTAATTTTAAGAACATATACGAAACGATTTTTTTAAATTGTTTAAAAAATATCGATTCAATTTTAACACGTATTTATATCGTTTTCTTTTCTACTTCTCTGACAATAAATTATTTATTTCTCTAACATTTGCATATTTTTATAAGTAATAATACATAATTGAATATGTAAATATGTATTACTCGCAATTACCCATGCACAATTATTAAAAAATTCATACATCTATATATTCAATTATACAGGATATCCCCAATTTAAATGGCAAAACTTCGGGAGTGTGTAGGGGACCGAAAAACTAAGACAAAAAGTCCTTTAGAAAAAAACTAAGACAAAAAGTCCTTTTGCTCGTTTTTGCTTCATTTTCGAAAATCGTAAGAAAAGAAATAAAACAAGTTTTTGTATTTTTACCTATTTATTTACATTTTATTCATGTTTTATCATCTATTTCAGTGCTCGGAATTAGTTGCACATTTCGCCTCGATTCCTGAGGCACCGCCTGCTATGTCCCTACTACCGCTGTAGGCTCGACGGCCGAGCCGCCGATTGCGCGCATGGCCTTGTGACTCAGGAGCGTTCTACGATATGCCTGGTCCATTCGCGTGATTAAAAAATTTTCTTGCGCTGTGAATAATTTTTTTATTTTTACAGACAATTAAAGTTATTAATATTATTTTTATGTTCATAAACATATTTGTATATATGTACATATAATGAGCATAATATAATACAATGTAATAATTGCAATTTTGTCAATAGCTTTCCACATCACCCAGGAGGAAAAAGCCACACTAAACCTGCACTATTATTGCGCTAGTGAAGTTTTCATCGAAATCTACCACAGCGCTAGTGCTGCACCAGTTTTCCCAGTAGAAAACGCTATGATTCGGTACCTCAAATGCTCTCTTGAATTGATCGGCACCGAATAAACTTTCTGTTTCAAGGTTCCCCAAACGAAAAAGTCTATGGGTGTCACGTGGACTCATTGTGATGTCCGAGTCGTACCGTATATTTATTACAGATATTAGTTGATACATATTACATGCGTTTACATATTACACTATTTAACGAGAACACAAGAATGAGTCTCTGGATGATAATATTGTCCTTGATCACTTACGCGGAAAGATTATATTAATTTGTTACCGGTGGTGCTAATGATGCTCGTGAGCCGGTATTACACGGCGCCGGCGTGCGCGTAGCGTAAGTCTTTCGTTGGTGATACCTGAACGATGATAATGAGTATCTCTTAATTACTAAATGAATCCTTCTGTTGAGCAGTCTCTGAGTATTTGAAAATCCCACGAATAAACTTTGAGCACAAAACTATGTCGAAACGATCGCACGAAATACAACGTAAACCACCGCCATAGAGCACACGTACCGAAGTGAAACGGAAGACGAGCCAACGCATGCGCGAGGTACGCTAGCGCGGCGCTCCATCATCTGGGCTAGCCTAGCCCGATAGATGCTGCCATCTGACGCAATGGCGCGAGCTCAATACATACTGAATCCCGAATTCCGCCTCCCATCAGCAAGCTTGTTGATGATCCTTATTCTTCTGGTGGTACTGGTAAAACGGCGAGCTTGGTCATTTATAAGAGTGGTGGTGGCGGTCTTCAGCGTCACCACTCTGGCAAGTCTATTCTTGCCTGAATGCAGAGCAGTTACTCTTGCGAGTGGCCATTTACATGGCGGTAACCGTTCATCTGTAATGAGCACCAATGAGCCGATTTTGATGTTGTTATTCTTGTGGTGCCATTTTGAGATTAATTGTTAGTGTTGGAAGTAATGCGCTGATCATTGTGACAAAAATTGTTGCACTCGTTAAATAAACTGCCATCGTGAAAGTCGTGAAACAGCCAGGTCGTCAAGCGATGGTTCTGGTACCGTTGTAAGTGGACTTCCGATGAGGAAATGACCTGGGGTAAGAACTAAGATGTCGTCGGGATCATCACTCAACGGCTCAAGGAGCCGTGAGTTGAGAATGGCCTGTATCTCAGTGAGCAATGTGGTGAGCTCTTCAAAGGTGAGCAGAGTCTCGCCGATGGTACGTCGCAAGTGTTATTTCATTGATTTTAACACAGCTTTCCACTTTCCCCCTTGTGTGGAATTGCTGGTGAGTTGAATTCCCATCGAGTGCTGTCTTGAGCGAGCATCTTGCTGACCCGTTGATGTTCTTGAGAGCTCTGAACAAACAGTCGCTTAAGCGATGCATCTGCTCCGATGAAGGTAGTCCCGCAATCCGAATGAAGAATGTGAACGATGCCGCGTCTGGATGAAAAACGTCGGTAGGCAGCAATGAATGCGTCAGACGAATAGTCACTGACTGTCTTTAGATGTACTGCAGATGTTGAGAAGCACACAAACACGCAGATCCAGCTCTTATGGCTCTTTGCGCTTCTACCTTTTCAGGTTTTGATGGTGAGTGTCCCGGCGTAATCCACCCCTGTGTGAGTAAATGGATGCGACAGCGTGACCCTTGAGAGAGGTAGTTAGCCCATCAATTGATGAGCACGGATCCCCCTCTGTCAAGCACACACGACACACCTCTGAGAGCTGTAATTCTCAATAACTTATTGAGAGTTGAGTACTTGTAGATGATGTCCCAATGATAATCAGGTTTCAGTGCAGCTGCAATTAGTGAGACACCTGGGCGAGCTTCAATTGCACTCAGCTCGTCAGTGAGTGCAGGTTGTGACGGCCAAGAATCTGAATTGAGTAGCCAAGGTGGACCCGACCACCATAATGAGTGGCTTTGAAGTTGAGCAGTTGTGAGGCCTCGTGACGCGCAATCGGCTGGATTTGATGTACCAGGGATGTGCTTCCAGTGAGCGTTTGGAGTGAGTTCTTGTATTTGTGCCACCCTGTTTCTGACGAAGTCCTTCCAGCGTGATGCGTGTGATTTGATCCACGAGAGTGTTACGAGAGAATCCGTCCACAGATGAGTAGCTGTTACGTTCACTTTTAGCGTGGCTTAAACGTACTTAACGAGTCGAGAGAGCAGAGCGCTGCGGTGAGTTCGAGTCTCGGGATTGAAAGCCGCTTGAGAGGTGATATCTTTGTCTTGGAGAACACAATTAAACTCGTGGCGCCATTTGAGTTGTGAACAGAGAGATATACGACTGCAGCCATTGTCAATTGAGAGGCATTAGAGAACCGTGGAGTTCTACTGTTGAGACGTTTCATGTATGAAACCACTGAGGTATTGAGAGCTTAGACAAGCTTGTGAGTTTTTCTCTGATGATGAGTCATCGCGATGAGAGCTGGAATGGCAGTAGTTCATCTCATTGGAACTTGTGCACCCAAAGCTCCTGCAAAAGTATTTTAGCTTTGATCAGTACTGGTAAAGAAAAGCCGAGTGGATCAAAGATCTGAGCCACTTTAGATAATACAAAACGTTTCGTGAGATCGCCGGTCTTGAATGGAGTCTTCAATGAGAATGAAAATATATCTTCCTGAGGGAGCCATTGCAGTCCAAGTATTTTGGTTGCCCATTCGTCAAATATGATTGGACTTGAGTATTGTTGATAGAGTTGATGACATCGATATTAGTTGGGTGGCACTCACTTGGACACAAATCAAATGGACACGGTGCTTTCGGACACAATATTTTGCGCACAGTTAAAATGGCCACGGTGCATTTGAACACGGTACATTTGGACACAAAAAAAATTTTATTAAAAATGTACACCAGTTATATGCACACGTAAAATTTGATCACCGGATACTTGCAGACGAAAAAATGCCCACCGTTCATTTGGACACGTAAGTTGCACACCATTCATTTTCATACCGCTCACTTGCACACCGTTCACTTGCCCACCACTTATTTGCACACCAACAATTGTGCACCGATCATTTGCACATATAAAGATGCACACTAATCATTTGCACACAGAAAGATGCGCACTGATCATTTGTACACGGAAAGATGCACACCGATCATTTACACGTCGTTCATTTGGACACGGTGCTTTTGGACACTGTTTATTTGCGCAGCGCTCAGTTGCACACCGTTCAATTGCACACCATTTAAGTCACAAACCCATGTGGTGCAGTGAATGCTTTACACACACACACACACACACACACACACGCGCGCGCGCGCACGAGGGGGTGCAAAGAAGGCCTTCGCCCCTCCTCCCGTACCCACCCCGTCCATGTCGCTAACCCATGTACACATTGCAAACGCAGCCATAATGTATGAATATTTAATATGCGTTTGATTAAACGGTGTGCAACTGAACAGTGTGCAACTGAACGGTGTGTAAATAAACAGTGTGCAACTGAACGGTGTATAAATAAACGGTTTGCACATGAATGGTGTGCAAAGGATTGGTGCACATCTTTCAGTGTGCAAATGATCAGTGCGCATTTTTCCGTGTGCAAATGATCAGTGCGTATTTTTCCGTGTGCAAATGAATGGTGGGCGAGTGAACGATGTGCAAGTGAATGTTGCGCAAGTGAGCAATGTGCAAATGAATGGTGTGCAATTTTTACATGTCCAAGTGAACGGTGGACATTTTTTTGTGTGCAAATATCTAGTGGCCAAATTTTACGTGTACATGTAACTGGTGTAAATTTTTAATAAAATTTCTTTTGTGTCCAAATGCATAGTGTGCAAATGCACCGTGGTCATTTGAACCGTGCGCAAGATATTGTGTCCAAAAGTACCGTGTCCAAATGCACCGTGTCCATTTGAACCATGTGCAAGTGCACTGCTCCTTATGAGTTGCGTGCCATTTTACGAGAGAAAAGCCGCCCGCCAAGCAGAGATCTCTCAGTTGACATGCGATTTCCTTTAGCTGTTGTACGGTATCTGCATCACCGAAAATGTTGTCGACATATCTGTCGTGAGTGATGGATGGCCCGGCTAGTGGAAATCGATGCCCTTCGTCTTCTACCAGTTGAAGCACGGTTCCCACCGCTAAGAACGGCGCGGCCTTCGTTCCATAAGTAACTGTTGTGAGTTGATATGACACTTTGTTGAGATGGTGATCAATCGAGAGTATTCGCTGCAAATGCCGATCATCTTCGTGAATCTTGATCTGTTTATACATTTTGGTGATATCTGTGGAAAAGAGATGGCGATGTTGACGAATCCACAATAAAACATCTGTGATGTCTAGATGTAACTTCGCTCCGGTATACATGAGATCATTGATGGAATATTCTGATGTTGACGGGCTGGAGTTATTAAAAGCAACTTTGTTATTGCGTTATCAAGCTTGAGCTTGCCGTGATGTGGCAGATAATAATGTGAGCGATGATGGGAATCTGATGATACTTTTGTCATGTGGTTGAGTGATTGATATTCAGTCACAAAGTCTTAATAGAGACGCTGATATGTGGAGTCTCTCGCAAAGCGCCGGAGTAGACTCTCGAGACACTGATGAGCGGTGTTATACGAGTCACCCAAGATGTTGCTTGGCGATTTTAACGGAATACGTACAATGTATCTTCCTGAAGAGTCACGAGAGTGTATTGATCTAAAATGCGCTTCGCATTTTCGTTCCTCCGGGGTGAGTAGGCTGACGTCATTTGTAAGCACCTCCTCTTGAATCCAAAATTTCGTTATTAGCTCGTGTATTGCTTCTTCATTAAATCGAACAGTCACATGATGCGTTAACGTGCGCTCTACTATTATTCTGTTGACTGATCCAAGAAGAACCATCCAAAGATGAAGAGCTGTGCGATAGGCATAAGTGGAGAATGCCTGATTATGTTTGGCTTGATGATTTCCGTAAGCATCAGCTCCGATGAGAATGTCAACTGACCGTGGAGTAAGAAATTCTGGATCGACTAATGACAAGTTCTTGAGATGTGGCCACTCTTGAGGTTCCGCTTGGAAAGATGGTAAGATGATAGTCAACGTGTGGAGGACGTGAGCTTGAATGTTGACAGTTGCATTCAAGCGTAGAACGTAGTGTAAGCGACACTATTTCTCTTGTCTGAGTAGATTTCTTGCCATCAATGCCAGAAACAATAATGGCTGAACGTTGACGAGAAACGTTGAGCTGGCGGATGAGCTTTTCAATTGCGAAGGTGAGTTCTAAGTCTGAATCAATGAGTAAACGTACTGTTAGATGAGATACTGATGAGCTGACCTATGCCAAGGCTGTGGCGAGTAATGTTGAGTAAGATGAGCGTGTGGATGAGTCTGGTGTGACGATTGCACTAGGTCTTCATTTGGAAGGCTGAGATAATGAGCTGTCAAAGATTTGATCCAGGTATGAGTTAATGAGCAGGCGTTTATTTTCATACCTGTCCTTGAGAATCTCCCAAGGCGGTGAGAATGAGTCTCCGGACATAGGCAATTCAGTGATGAGCTTGGTAGGTTCGCTATCAAAAGACGCCCGAAAATAGGCAGCTTCTTCACTCCAGTAAGCTCCTGGTTGTCTCTGATAATGCTCACAAAGGGATCTCTAAATGCCGACCATTCTGAGTAAATTTCGGAGAATTTTGGAAGCGGGATGTCGAGCAGGCGTGAGTGGTCCCGATCTGACTTGCTGGACGTGAGTGCCGCATCCTAAGAGGCGTAGTCGACTGTTGGCGTAGCCGACAGTGAGTGTCGAAGTCGACTAAGAGTGCGTTGGGCTAAGATATACAGCATGGATTCTTTCCCTAGTGCATTTTTCGCCAAGTAACTCATGATTCACTAGCGCAGTGGACCATGATACTTCAAAATATGCGTGCTCCTTCGCAAAGGCCTTGTGAGTCTCTTCGAGATGTGATTGGACTTGAGCGAGTTCTTGGAGAGACGTCTCTTCATGAGTCGCTGGGATCAATTTTGCGACTCGTTTCATGGATGCAATGCGGCTCCATTGAGTTTGCACCTTGAGAGTAAGTTCGGTGTAGAATCGAATCGGAGATGCGTGATGAAATGTCGTTCGCTCTTCTTGAGGCACGTCCAGTTGTGTAGTCGGAGAGCGTTGCCCGTTTTCTGAGATTCCGCCATAACACGGGAAAATGAGAGCACGTAGCGGCAACAATAAGATGGCACCGAATGTAAACACTGAGCAGTTGAGTGGCCTTGAGTCACAAATGCGATGCGTGATCACGATGAGACACTGAAGTTCGTCGCACGTTCCACGACTCGGCTTGAAGGACCAAAAATGTTCGCGACTCGGCGAAGAGTTCGCTAGTTAACCCTAAGGATGATAAGCAGGGTGAGAGGACGTTCGTGGAACAGGTGTTAAGTAAAAATTCATTGCAATTACGTGTCACGTGGACTTATCGTGATGTCCGAGTTGTACCGTATATTTATCACAGATAATAGTTGATACACATTACACGCGTTTACTATTTAATGAGCACAGGAATGAGTCTCTGAATGATAATACAGTTCTTGATCACTTACGCGGGAGAGATTATACTAATCTGTTACCGGTGGTGGTGATGATATTCGTACGCCGATATCACGCGACATCGGCGTGCGCGTAGTGTGGTGAGCGTGAGTCTCTCGTTGGTGATACCTGAGCGATGATAGTGAGTCTCTCTTAATTACTAAATAAGTCCTTCCGTTGAGCAGTCTCTGAGTAAGTATTTGAAGATCCCACGAATAGACTTTGAGCACAAAACTACGTCGAAACGATTGCATGAAATATAACGTGAACCGCCGCCATAGAGTACACGTACCGAAGTGAAACGGGAAACGAGCCAACGCATGCGTGAAGTACGCTAGCGTGGCGCTCCACCATCTGGGCTAACCTAGCCCGATAGATGCTGCCATCTGACGCGACGGCGCGAGTTCAATACATACTGAATCTCGAACACAAACAAATGGTCGAAATGTCATGAAAATTTGAAACAAACCTTTTGAAAGTTAGTACTTTCTAAAAATCATACAGATATTTGATTGATAACATCATCTAGTAGCGATTCCCGGCACGTTTCAACCCATGTAGTAATAAGCATTATAAGAAAAAAGTGAAAAATATTTAATATTAATAATATTACTAATAAATACTATATTTGCTATAATTCAATATCATTGTAATATTATTTCTGATTTAATATATTAGATTTTTGTGAAAAATCGCGCGCGTGTAGACTTAGCGATTATTGTAGCGATCGATGATTCGATCGATAAGTATGTTTAGACAACCGCTGTCAGTTAATGGCGCCATGGCTATTTTCTGCGTCCCCTTTACTTAGGCAAGGAATACCTAGGAATGCATTATTGTCAGACAGTATACGTATTCATTATCCGCAACGGAGAATATACCCCAATAATTTTTCGGCAGTTCGTCAAACGACCTCATTCTTTTTTGCGGCATGAAACTTTCTTTCACAAAACTAATTTTACTACCTATATCTATTAAGGTATTTAATCTAATGTTCCGATTCGCATCTAAACTATTCATCCCGTAATCGACGTTTATGAAAAATGTTGTCTTCTCTCCAGTAGAACCTACAACAGAACAGACTTGGTCCTCTGCTTTCGTTTCATTGATCACTGCTATCGACGTTGATGGCGCCATCTTCGGTGTGCAGTCCTTGAAGGTGTGAACTATTTCGACACTTGAAACACGAACCCTTCTCATGTTTGGGTAAGTCGGCAGTCCGCAGCCAAATAGCCCAAATTGTTGCAGTTGTAACATCGAGGATCGTTAGTTTCCCCCTTATCGCTCTTTATTTCCTTCTCTTTGTTGTTCTCATCGTCTTTTTGCTGGTTCATTGATTTTGTATTTTACTTCCTAGCTGACTTTAAGTCACGTTTCGGATTATTTCTCGAATATCGCAAGATTATTTTCTCAAAGACCTTCAACATGTCTGCTTTCTGAGAAAATTCTTTTATTCTAGCTAGGCCTTGCTAATAGTCGTTCGGAATGCCATCAATTAAGTAATCGATCATTTCCTCTTTGTCAATGATAACGTCTTTTGTCAGAGTGAGTCCCAGATGCGCACAGTAATAAACGGACACAGCAAGCTAAGTGAAACGGAAAAATCGTCCTACTGCGATAAAGAAAGCGATTACATTTACGATCCTATGGGTATCCCATGAGACGATCTCGTTACAATCGCGGGATAACTAGCATGATGTCCCAAGGACGTACTATGGATGTAAATTTATTGTCTGGGTAAGTCTCAAGATTCTATAAGACTAATTCGGCTGCCACGGATAATAAGAGAGAACCCATAGGAGTTCCAAAGTTCTGCTTCGGGGCAGGCTAATACTGGTGCGGTTGTGAGCGTGTTTTTTAGTGCTTCGAACGCGGCCTGTTGCTCGGTTCCCCATTGCCACTGGACGTTCTTCCGGGTCAGGGAAGTGAGCGGTGCGGCAACGGTGGCGAAGTCGCGGATAAATCGGAGGTACCAGGAAGCGACTCCGAGGAATTGGCGGATTTGCTTCACATTTTTGGGGGTTTCCCAGCGTGTGATTGCGTTGGTCTTTTCAAGGTCGGTCCGAATCCCGTCGCGGTCCAAAACGTGCCCTAGGTATGTTAGCCGCTCGACGCCAAACTGACATTTCCCTGGGTTTAGGCGTAGGCGTGCCTTGCGGAGCCGTCGGAAGACTTCGCGCAAGGTTTCGAGGTGTTCCGCGAATGTGTTATTTACGATAATGATATCATCCAAGTAGACAAAAACGTGCGGCTCGAGTTCTGGCCCCAGGACCGCGTCCAGTAATCGTTGAAAGGTCGCAAGGGCGGAATGGAGACCGAAAGGCATCACTCAGAACTATAATAGCCCCTTCCCAGGGACGGTGAATGCGGTCACCGGGCGACTCACGAGGTCGAGGGGCACTTGCCAGTACCCGTTTTTTAGATCTAGTGTGGTCAGGTACCGGGCCCCGCGCAGCTTATCTAGGGTTGCCGTAATTTGGGGCAGTGGGTACGCGTCTGGATCGGTGACCTCGTTCACGCGTCGGAAGTCCACGCAGAACCGCGGCTTTCCGTCCTTTTTTCGGACAATTACTATTGGAGAGCTTCACGCACTACGAGAGGCTTCGATTATCCCTTCGCGGAGCATCTCCTCGACTTCTTCATTAATGATTGCTTGCATGGCCGGATTTCTGGGGCGGTATCTTTGATTTATCGGCGGATGGTTTTTTACTCGGATGGTGTGCTGGATGCGGTCGGTGGGGCCGCGCACGGTTTCAAACAGGGGTAGTTCGTGGTCTAAGAACTTGCGGAGTTGTTGCCCTTCGTCCGGCGTGAGGCCCTTGAAGGTGGTTTTGGCGATCCGCTTCGATGCGGTTGTTGCGGCGCGTTTTATCGGCGGCGGGGGAATAGCCTGTCGTAGGCGGGCCCAGAAGTCGACGCCGATTAAGACTTCGGCGTCGAGGCCCGGCATGATTTGGAAATCATGCCATATCGCGGGGCCGGCCGTTGTAATTGGTAGAGTCATGTAACCGGTCACGGAGGTGCTGGACCCGTTTGCGAGATGTACCCGGCCGGTGGCCGGTTTTGTCGCGAACCCGGCGGTGTGCAGCAGGGCGGCGGCTTGGACGCCGACGAATAAGGCCTCGAACCCGGTGTCCAGTAATGCGAGAAACGAGTGGCCCCGTATGGTGATCGGCAGGTGCGGTCGCGGCTGATAAATTATTCTGAGGGACGGGGCGCGACCGCGCTTCCCTCGGCCCTGGTTGCGTTTCCCGGCGGCGGGTGACATTCCTTGGTGAGCACCCCGTCTTTCCCGCATTGGGAGCAGAATTTTCGCGGTATCCGGCGGCATTCGAAACGCGTATGACCTCGCTGTTTGGACCGCCAGCAGCATTCGTCTTTATTATACACGGCTGCGGCGGTGGAGCTTTCTTTTGGCGCGGGTTGTCGCGCCTTGCATTGCTCTTCGAGAGATTCGTACTCCTCCGCGCGTCGCAGCAGTTCGTTAGGGCGTGATATATCCTCGCGGCGCACATAGAGCTTGTATCGTGGCTCGAGGTTCTCATATAGGATATCTAATTGTTCACCGGCGGTGTACCCTCCTGCGCGTCTCATCATGGTTAGCAGTTCGGTTGCATATTTTCGATATCTTTCCCCGTTTCGCTGCGTGCGGCTTTGTATCTCGCGCCGGAGTTGTGTAAAATAGCGGTGGGGCAAATAATACTTCCGGAAGTCGTGTACGAAGTCGCTCCACGTCCCCCAGGTTTGCCGGTTATTCCGGAACCAGAGTAGGGCTTCCCCTTTTAGTAGTTCGGGTAGCCCGCGTAACAGCTGGTTGTCGCTGTATCCGTATTCGGTCTTTAATTCGTCGACGCGTTCGAGAAATGACATGGGGTCTTTCCCGTCGAAGTGACAACCCCACTTCCGGATTTGATTTATCACCTTTGCAGGTGTTTCCGTCGCATTTTCTGCCTCCGGGGTGTCTATTGTAATTCGCGGCGCGCTCGTCGAGGTCTCCGGCGGGAGCGGCATGTCGGTGAACTCTTCGGGGTGATCGGTGACGTATTCGCTGAGACGACGGCGGATGACGTCAAGCGTACCGTGTGTTTCGAGACCTAGCTGCTGTAGCCGTAATATCAGTTCGGATTTCGGCGCGAGGTAGATCCACTGTTTTGGCATTTAATTTCTGGTCGGTTACGATTCGTTGCCTCGCGGCAAGACCTGTTAGTCCCTGTTCGGGCGCCAAATGTAACGACCGTTTTTCCTACACGGACGTAGCTCGCCGGGATCTAGGGTAGGAAAGGTTCTGAGGCAATGAATCGTACCCGACGGTATTTGATTCCTTATAACTATATTTTAATGAATATATACAAGTATTTACAGTTTGTACAGGCCGGCGTGACGTTTCGGCGTCAGCTGTTTGTGTGAGCCCGCGGCGACGTTTGGTGGTGGAGGCGGGGTACGCGGCGCGCGGTCGGGTAGTATCCCGCTGTGCCGAGCGAGAGTTTCTAGATGCGGGAGCGCGCGGCGTGGTGGGCGCGAAGCCGTGTTCACGCGGAACGTAGGTGATCGCGGAGGCGCGCGGCCTATAACTTCCCGTCCCGTGTCGGAGATGACGGTTGCTTAGGGAACGGCACCGGTCCCCGAGAATACTCGGGAGAGACGGAGAGCTCTCGATCTCGTGTCCGGGCCGTGTGTTAGGATGGAACGAGCTGCGGCCGAGACTGCCTCAGCGAAGGCGGAGAACACTCCACCTTCAACTGATGAGCTCAGGATAAGGAGATGATTTGATCGTGGCCAAGAGCGCTTGGCGAAAGCGGAGACGCTCCACTCTGTTTCTTGATCAAGGGGGCTTCTCGTCGTATCGGGCGGACGGGATTGCCGGAATACGGTCGGTCGAGAAGTGACTTGTTCCTCCACCAGGACGGCCTTTTATACCCGTCCGAGTGGAGGTTCGTAAGGTTCCGAGAGCGCTCGGGTTCCTCCGCACCTGATCCCCTCTGCTGATCGGGCGAGCGGCGGGGCCGGTGCGCGGATCGTTGGAGATGTCTCCGACGCGAGACGTGTAGTTTTTTATGACGGGCCGGTGCCCGTATAGCGGCCCGACGGGTGTTCGGTCGGGCCGTGCGTGGACGATGAAAGCCGGCGGACGGGAGGTTCGTTACAAAGGTAACAATGACATTGTGTTGTAGCATGAAATGTATATACTATTGTACTGTTATGCAATGCCGCTCAAAAGTTCAGGAACGTTACTTATTTAACACAGAAAATGTGCTCTGGCAATAACAAATTACCTCTACTGAATTAGTATCCGTCCAGGAGTCTAATATAAATAAACAAGCAGTACGAACTATTTCGACGGGAATCACCTGCTGTTGTGTATTTAACCTATATTATGTTACAACTTTGAAAGCCCGGAAAAAACATTTTTATATAAAAACACATATAAGTAAATATTAACACATAATTGTTTTAACTTAAAATATTTAGAAAATATTTGATAGAAATATTTGATTTTAATAAATGATTATTTTGTATATCAAAGTTTGTAATTATTAATGTTTAGTTTTTTTTAATGTTAAATTGACTTTGAGACATGTAAATTGTTTAAAATAATTGTGTTAAAAATCACTTAAAATAATATTCCATTTCTAAAAAACATCCAAAATGTTAAGTTATAAAGTTAATATAAATATTACACATAAAAACATTTAAAAAATAATAACACATGCGTTATATATTAATCTTATATCGAAATTATGAGTAATCAAAACGTGATAACATAAGAAAATTTTAACATAATACAGTTTTTTACTGTGTATTTTTTCGGAAAGATGCCTTAACTTTTATTTATGGCACTCTGTTTTACAAGAAAGTAATACAGCGATATAGCTTATTAATCGTGAATTTTTTTATTTCGAACCCGACATTCCATAAAAAGAATTTGAAATTTATCGTAAACACTCTTCTGGAAAATAATTACCCTTTAGATTTTTAGATTTTATTTTTAACATAATTAATAATTGTCTTAAATGCCTATTTTTTGAGCATACAGAAAAGCAAAAATTTGCCAAAGATTTGAAAAGAATGGTTCTTGTTTTATTATACCATTCCTTCCTTTCTTTCCATTACTGACAGATTTAGATTTATTTTTAGGAATTCTGATTTTAAATTATTATTTTACAAAACTAATAAATTACGTATGTATTTTGATAAATGTAATTTGATTTAAATTTATGAAAGATTAAAAAAATATTATTCTAAGTTCCTCTAAGAACAATATTGTATATAAAATTTTTGTATATAAAAGGTTTTAATTGCGATGCGTCTTATATTGGTCAAACGGGCAAGTAAAAATATTTCTAAGCATCGAAATCATATCCGTAAAAATAATGTAACTCACTCTGTCATCACTGACCACAACGTGTAACAAAATCATAAATTTAATTGGAATGCTATTGAAATTTTAGCTCATGAAGACATTTATGCTAACAAGGGAACCTCGCGAACTTGAAAATTCTGATTTTAATGAGACTTGGCGTAAATGTAGAGGGGGTAAATACATGAATTTAGAAATTTATCGTAGCTGCCCATAAACGGTTTAAAGAGGTGAAACCATCTTTTAAAGATTGAGACATTTTTCGTTTTCTCGATATATCTCGTAAACTAAACAAAATATTAAAAAATGTTTTATACAAAAGTTTTACAATAAAAGTTCTTCTATCTAACTACAGTAATTAAATTAAAAAAAAATTTTTTTAAACAATTGTTTTTTAATTTTTGAAAAAAAATTTTTTTTTTTAAATTTTATTAATGTAGTTAGATAGAGATATTGTCACCATAAAACTTTTGTATAAAACATTTTTTGATATCTCCAATACTTTTCGAGATATATCGGAAAAAGCAAAAATCTGCTTTACGCTATGCACTGAAAAAAGCATGAGAGAATGCGATAGCACCGCGACGAAGAGCGTTAAAAAATATTTTAAAGAAATTTTTTATTAAGGTTTATTTATAATATTGAATATAATATAAGATACTAAAAATATAATAAAATAAAGTAGTATAAAATAATAATATTTTGTATAATATAATAATATGTAATAATATATATAATAATGTCGCACGTGAATGCATGCTGATGTGAGTGAGAGAGAAAGAGTAAATAATATTAATATAATATAGTAATATAATAATATAATATAATATAAAATATTTATATCCAGACTTTTTGGTCCGGATCCATTAGCGGTGACATGCCAGAGAGTCGACGCAGATCGACGACATCTGCCAATCCAAATCGGCCATATGATTTGTCAATTAAGGCATTATTTCGCTCTCTGTCGATCTTGCAAAAGTATCGCGTCCAAAATCTTTTTCTTATATTGATAAATCCATGTATGTGGATGTTATAGAGATATATCCATGTCTAGATACAAAATTAACATATTTTAGTGTGGCATTATACATTGAACAACAATATACTTTAAATCAGGGTAATGAAAATGCAAATTAAAAAATAATGCATTACTTATTAATTTTTTAATAAGTAATTATTTCTTAACTCATTAATTATTCAAACAATAATGCGTAATGTAAAAACTCGCATTAATTATTTCAAAAGTAATGCGTAATAAAAAAAATCGCATTACTTATTACAAAAGTAATAAACCTTAATAAAAAATTTCTTTAAAATATTTTTTAACGCTCTCCGTCGTGATGCTATCGCATTCTCTCATGCTTTTTTCAGTGCATAGCGTAGAGCAGATTTTTGCTTTTTCCGATATATCTCGAAAAGTATTGGAGATGTCAAAAAATGTTTTATACAAAAGTTTTATGGTAACAATATCTCTATCTAACTACATTAATAAAATTTAAAAAAAAAACTTTTTTTTAAATTAAAAAACAATTGTTTAAAAAAAATTTTTTTTTTTTAATTTAATTACTGTAGTTAGATAGAAGTACTTTTATTGTAAAACTTTTGTATAAAACATTTTTTAATATTTTGTTTAGTTTACGAGATATATTGAGAAAACGAAAAATGTCTCAATCTTTAAAGGGTGGTTTCACCTCTTTAAACCGTTTATGGGCAGCTACGATAAATTTCTAAATTCATGTATTTACCCATTCTACATTTATGCCAAGTTTCATTAAAATCTGAATTTTCGAGTTCGCGAGGTTCCCTTGTAAGTTTTATTAAATTTTGAATTTTACTGCAATGGAAAATCTATTATGTGGAGGGTAAAAAGGATAAATTTAAAAAAATAATTTTTTAAATCGTTTTTAACCACATTTTAACCTTTAAAGAATGGTTTTTAGGACGCTACTAAAAATTTAGAAATTCATGTATTTACCACCTCCCTACGTTTATGTCAAGTTTTATTAAATCTGAATTTTTGGATTTGTAAAGTTTCCTTGTAAATTATATGTTAAGTAATATAAAAAAATTACAAATTTGATATTTATGAATCAGAAACACGATGTTAGATATATCCCAGCAAACACAAAGTTACACGTGTTATATTACAATTACATTGTTGAGTGGGAAATTATAACTAACAGATACGTTACATGTAACTTGGTGTTTGGTGGGATTATAGACTTTTCCTCATCTAACTTTTATCCATTTTTTTAAGCAGATGTATTTATTATATGCGTAAAAAATGGATGTTTTATAATAATTACAAAATTAAGTAATACGTTAGTATTAACATCCAATATATAACAAAATGAAAAAATTTAATGTGTCTGTCGTGCCGCTCCGTGCACGTCGGGGTCCGTTCTCCGTTAGGGGTCCTTGCACTGCTGGTCTTTTAAATGTCGATGGATTATTGTAGATAACCAGTGAACACAGTAATATAGCAGCAGTGTAACAGTAATGTAACCGAATATAACAGGTTACGTTACTCTGAAATTACACGTAACTTACATGTAAGTTACAATTTCCGACTCAGCAATATAACATGTTATAATTACATGTTATCTAACCGTTACACAACAGTTACAAAGAAAAATAAAATAAAAATTTCATTTTTTTGAAATTATTTTTATCAACAGCACATACTACATTTAGAATAAATTTTTATTAATTAATTAAATTTAAATTATGTTATTTTTTATTTTATTCTTACTTGCCACTGTCAGGTTTGAACCCGGGACCTTAGGATTACGAACCTTGTACTCTACCTGCTACGCCAATTTGACTCATCGATATGGGTACTTGTTATTGTCTACATATACCTATATGTACTCTGACGCGACTATATTATTTTTTATAAAAGCAATTAAATTTTGCAAAACATTAAAAATAAATAGCATTAATTTATTTACTTATTAATTTCATTGTTAAATTTATCTTTTTCCATAACCTTAATAATTTGATGGAAATTGCGATTTATTTAGCACTAATCTTTGAAGCGTTTAAATGATTAATTAGATGGTTAACTATATAGATCATAATTCTAAGAAAAATTGAATAGTATACATTTATTATTATTTTTGTTCAGCACATGATGAATTTAGATTTTGTGCATTTTCTGTGTGCAGTAATTGTAGACAAACCGTTATTTTTGGAAACATTATCTTTATAATAATTTTTTTTATTATTAAATAGATCTGTCATTCAGGATGTTACAAATGTCTGATTTCTGAGTCAACTACGACGCATCGTTCCGTAATAACATTGATACAAACGTGTTATGTTACGATTATACAATTTTTGTTGAATAACTGTAACGCCAAAACGATGTATAACAGCTAGATCACTTGCGTATAACAAATATTACGTAACAGGTTATTTCCATGTCATATAGCATCTACATATCACAAGAATAACAATGTTAAATTACATGTAACTTCCATGTTATATTGCCGCTATAAAATGTGTTCACTGGGTAACGTCGCGGTTGTTCTCTTTCACGGTCACTCTGTTTCACTAGGTGCTGCACTCTAGGGGTAGGAGTGTTAATGAGGCACTCACGAAGTTCGTATGTTAAACACTTTTATTTTACAGAGTAACAAAGTCTACGCGATAGATTACAGTATTACGAGACAACTTCTAACTGAAATTACTTCTAACTGAAATGACTAAATTAACTGAATGACTTGGCGTTGGTCTTTCCCTTTTTATTCCCGTTTTCTGGGTTACGATGCATCCTTGCCGATCAGCGTTCCTGCTACTCGGCAAGGCTGCTGGGTCTGAGTTCCGATTATCCGGCTCTAAATTAGGTCGTTGCGTTCTTTTCCTCATTGTCGCGTTCGGCGTTGCGCAATCTTTTTTTTTGCTACATTTTATATTTCGCCGGATGCTTAATCGCGGTTTACATATATCGAGATCGGATGGAGAAATCCGGCCCGTAACATGTCAATAGAAATAGAGGAAGCAAGAAAGAGAAAATAAATGAGAGAGAGAGAGAGAGAGAGAGAGAGAGAGAGAGAGAGAGAGAGAGAGATAAAAAGAGAGAAGGAAGAATAGAGGAAGAGAAAAAGAGTGTTTTTGTCAGAATAAAAGCTTGGATTAATATCAATTTAAAGCATGATTATTATTTATAATAGGACAGATTGGAGTCCTTTGGCAAGACATTCAATTTGGGCGCTTACAATAGGCGGTTTCGTACATTGGTTGCAAATCACAGCTATTAATCAAAATATGATTCAACGATATTTATCACTTCCTACTTTGCAGTCAGCTAGAAGGTATTCTATTTTAATTAAATAACTTTTATATAAAAAGATAAAAGGGATAAACATATTTCTCAGATATAATTTGTAAATAATCAATAAGTGTAACACATAAATTAATATTACTATTTTTTAAATTAATTTCTACATATCTGACAATTCGCTAAAACATCGTATGCAGTATGTAATATTGTAATATTACAAAATTATTTGTATTATGTAATGTAATTGTATAAGAAATATTATAACAATATATAATGTTGCAAATTTCGCTCTAATATTCAATTCCTGCTTTTAGTGGATAAATATTTTTACGAAATTTCAGTAATATTATTTTACAATATTAGAACAAATTTCTCTAAAATTTGTTTAACGTTTCTGTAATATTACAATATTTTTACAATATTGCAATAATATTCTATTAATATAACTGTAATTTATTTATAATAATATAATGCAAAAATATATAATATTTTTGCAATATTATTACTTATAATGATGTATCTTCAATATTACGCATATTGGTCTGTAAATTTGCAATAATAAATGTGCAATATGACAAAGATGTTTATATATATTATTATATTATATCATTATGACCTGATTGTAAATACAATAATAAAACTGGAACAATATAAGTGGCCCATATATTGATCAGTACCTGTATAAGATATAATAAAACCAAAATTAATTTCTCTAGACACTGAATTAAATTTAAAATTAATATGTCGTTTTAAAAAATTAAAAAATAATACTCTTTTTTTTCGTCGGTCTTTTGGCTCAATTGTTAAATCTTTATTGTATTTTAAATATAAACAAGTTAATTATTAACATAAGAGCATTATATTATTTTTGCAATTTGTAATTTCTGTAATTTTGCCGATTTTGCGACATTTTTATAATAATATAGCTTACATCAAAATCTTTTCAATATTTTAAACTAGATACAAATGTTTTTTTCATGGTGTTAATTTTTTTATGTTAACAATTACTCTGAAATATAATTTCATGTTTCAAAAATTGAACGATACATGAATGTAACAATAATTACAGTCTAATTAATTATTACAATCATATGACAAATATGTAATTATTATCAAATGATCATATCATTGTTATTATTTCCTAGTCAATGTTTTCATTAATTACGTATTTTAGAGCACTCTGGTGTTTTCTGATCGGAGTTACATTGTTGATGTGTCTGTGTGGATATGCTGGTATGTTAATTTACGCTTGGTATCATGAATGCGATCCACTTACAACCAAGGTAACATTTATTTAATTTTTAACACAGAGTCTCCCAAATTTGTATAGATTGTAATTCATTTTTTTGAATAACAAACATCCACTTTAATGGATATGAAAAGAAATATAGATAGAGATCATTGATTCTTTATTTATATCACTTTATACCATTTCATTCCTTTTGTTTTTTATTAAAGATAAGTTTATAAAATTATATAAATATAATTTTATTTTTTCTCTTTAATATATAATGAGGTATAAAGATGTAAAAAATGTATTTATTTTCTATTTCTGTTGATGATAGCTTTAATATTGCAAATTATTTTCATGCACAAAATGTTTGATCATTGTAGCTTATATCGAAATTTAATTTTAATTTCTACTATCGCAAATAATTTTTCATGATTCGCTAATTAATAGCTTTAGGAATCTCTGCTACATTCAATATAAAAGGACTCCACACTTTTCTTATGGAAAAATGGATTTCATACGAATTAGCTCAAACTCTGGAAAAAGATAGTTGAAGGCATGCCGATTAAAAGTTACCAAGTCAATCTTATGAGTCATTTTCGACTTAGGAAGGCTTGATAATGAAAGTAAACGTGTCATGTGTTTCAAATAATACATACATACGCGTGCGCGTGTCATGTATGTGCGTGCACGTGTGTTCATATGTGCGTGTGCATTATACGCAGTAAGAAAAGAAATAATGATTCAACTTTAAATCGACCTTGAAATGATAATGTCGAATTTACATTAAAATCCGTATCAATTCAAGGATTTTTTAATTTCTCTCTCCCAAGAGGTGTTTTCAAAATTGCATCGATTTGATCGATCACCATTTTGACGAAGTTTTGTTAATTTGTCTGTACTGTCATCAATATAGACCGATCACTATTTTAATGTTTTTAATTTCGATCAATTCGGTTTTGAATAATGTTAATCTGACATATATATGTAGTTTCAATATTGTTTTTACATGATAACATTTATTCCACTTACACTTTAAATTTTTACACATAATTTTGTACCGTCGTACGTACAAATAAAAACTTTTGTAATAAACATACAACATATATAAAACTATGGTTCATAAGATATACAATCTTCGTTTTTTGTATGTTACAATTTTGCATAATTTACAATAATTTATACTTATGATGGCACAAAATTATCCGTAAGGATGTTATAAATAAAATTTTAATACAAACAATTTTTATTTATAAGAATCTAAAAATACATGAAAGATCAATTTATATACTGACAATAATTCAGCCATATATTATATAAATGTGGAAGTAAAGATCATTCTAATTGAAAAAATTTTTTGATTTTTAAAAATTTATTTTTTCACAAAAATAAAACATAAAAATAAAAAATAGGAGCACTATTAGAGGTATTAGATAAATTAAATATATTTTTTCAATTCTTAATATATTCTTAAATATATTTCTTATATAAAAATGTTTTTTCTTAGCGAACATCTATAACTCTCATAAATGTATATAATATTATGCGCGTTCAGTACTGTCAGACGAGGCGGATCAGTGAGCGCTCAGTGATTCTTTACTATGATTGGTTTCTGCTTCTAAACCTAACAAAGAGCTAAAAGCAAGAAACAATCATATTAGAGAATCACTGAGCGCTTACTGATCCGCTCCACCTGCTGAACGCGCCCATAGTTTTGATATCCACTATTCCGTCCGTCAAAATAGCGTTTAAAAATATTATTTGACTTTATTATTTCAATTTCATCAAAAAAACAGAAACTATAAGTTCAAAAAAAGGCATTTTGTAAAAAAAAATTATTACGAGTCTAAAAAAAGCAAATGATGATGTGAAAACGACATCAAATTAAAATCGATTCAATGTCAATTTTATTATCACTTCTTATTGGGGTATTTAGATCTACTAGAAAAAAAATGCTTTTTTTGAATTTGTATGTAGTTTTTTATTAGATTATGTCGTATGTCGAATCAATGTTGAACAAAAATGTGTAAAAAATCTTGAAAAAAGGATTATATTGTATTGCTGCTGTTACCAATAAATATTATTTACACATTTATCACGAAATTGAAATAATTTCGAAATATTTGAAATTTCGATGTTCAGCAACTGGTAAAATCGTAATCGATGAAATTTGATCGATTCGACATCAACTCGACGTTGACTCCAACAATTGACAATTGAAAATTTACCATTTCTCATTGGGTAGGCTGGTATTCATAGTTGAATCTTATTTAAGGACCGTTTCAAATAATGTCTCAAGCTAATACAGCTCTGTGATTGGTTCATGGCATCTTAAGATTGTACTTTTGATCTTAAGTATAATATTCGACTATGAAAACTGGCCATAGGCTTATATTTAAGATCATCTTAAGTACTTTTTTAAGATGTCATGGACCGATTGGATAGAACCGTATTGGCATCTTAAGACATTACTTAAAGATCATTGCACGTACATTTCTGTAACCGTTACCATATAAAACTGAGCAATACAATTGACTAATTCAGTTGGTTACGCAATTTGAGCAATATGATTGGTCAAAATCTTATGGTTACGAGTACGAAAATGTACGAAAATGTGCAATGGCCTTAAGATGGTTTTAAAATAAAAATCGACTATGAATTCCGGCCATAGACTTATATTTCTAGACTGCGCGTCTCGTAGGCGCATACACGCTAACACAAAAATGAGAAAACAATAGTTGGAGCGTGACTCTCTTTGTCTAATCACAGTCTATATAGTTCGAGTTAGGAAGAGAGAGCTACACTCCAGCCAAGGTCTGTAGATGAACGACTGGAAGGGACGGGAAAGGTTTTCGCATCTATTGTTACACATTTGGCTCCAACATGGCCGGGGCTAATACGATTTATCAATTCCATCTTCCCCACATTCTACTTTTACTACTATTCACTCTTCTCATACAATAAACACTACACATACACCTTATAGTTCTAAAATGGCGCTTATGCGAAGACCTTCCTTCGCTTCTTGTCGTTCATCTGCAGACCTTGCACTCCAACTATCCTTTAGTAAGAGATATAAAAATCGACATTAGGATTGGTTAATGGTTGACTTTGGAAAAATATGGCGGAACCAATGAAATAGCAGAATGCCACTATGTATATGCCATGTAGGGAAGTCCGGGCAAGAAGAGACGTCGCTATTTCTCGACTACAACAAAATAAATTCAATATAACACTGGATTCTTAAAATATTATGAAAGCAAAAGGTTTCTACTCGTTGAAGAGGTGAATAAGTGTACAGTGTAAATATATCCTTTCTAAAAAAGGGCATGACATCGATACTCGCATCTCTCGAAGTATTGTTGTCAAGAACTGTCGATATTTCATAAGCATTTCACATCTAGCCCTCAAAATTCAAGTTTTCCGGGCAAAATAATTGTTTAAAAAATGTTTTAATTAATTATATCACCGGAACTCTTTAGAAACTTATTGTACGCATCCGGAACTATATGAGAACTGCGTTAAAATAAATAGAACTGTCGATATTCGATTAGCATCTCACGTCTAGCCCTCAAAATTCAAGTTTCCCGGGCAAAATAATTGTTTAAAAGATGTTTTAATTAATTATATTACCGTAACTTTTTAAAAAATTATTGTACGCGTCCGGAACTATATGAGAACTGCGTTAAAATAAATAGAACTGTCGATATTCGATTAGCATTTCACGTCTAGCTCTCGAAATTCAAGTTTTTTGGGCAAAATAATTGTTTAAAAAATGTTTTAATTATTTATATCACCGGAACTTTTTAGAAAATTATTGTACGCGTCCGGAACTACATGAAAACAGCGTTAAAATAAATAGAACTGTCGATATTTGAACAGCATCTCACGTCTAGCCCTCAAAATTCAAGTTTTCCGGGCAAAATAATTGTTTAAAAAATGTTTTAATTAATTATATCACCGGAACTTTTTAGAAAATTATTGTACGCGTCCGGAACTATATGAGAACTGCGTTAAAATAAATAGAACTATCGATATTCGATTAGCATCTCACGTCTAGCCCTCAAAATTCAAGTTTTCCGGGCAAAATAATTATTTAAAAAATGTTTTAATTAATTATATCACCGGAACTCTTTAGAAACTTATTGTACGCATCCGGAACTATATGAGAACTGCGTTAAAATAAATAGAACTGTCGATATTCGATTAGCATCTCACGTCTAGCCCTCAAAATTCAAGTTTCCCGGGCAAAATAATTGTTTAAAAAATGTTTTAATTAATTATATCACCGGAACTTTTTAGAAAATTATTGTACGCGTCCGGAACTATATGAGAACTGCGTTAAAATAAATAGAACTATCGATATTCGATTAGCATCTCACGTCTAGCCCTCAAAATTCAAGTTTCCCGGGCAAAATAATTGTTTAAAAGATGTTTTAATTAATTATATTACCGTAACTTTTTAAAAAATTATTGTACGCGTCCGGAACTATATGAGAACTGCGTTAAAATAAATAGAACTGTCGATATTCGATTAGCATTTCACGTCTAGCTCTCGAAATTCAAGTTTTTTGGGCAAAATAATTGTTTAAAAAATGTTTTAATTATTTATATCACCGGAACTTTTTAGAAAATTATTGTACGCGTCCGGAACTACATGAAAACAGCGTTAAAATAAATAGAACTGTCGATATTTGAACAGCATCTCACGTCTAGCCCTCAAAATTCAAGTTTTCCGGGCAAAATAATTGTTTAAAAAATGTTTTAATTAATTATATCACCGGAACTTTTTAGAAAATTATTGTACGCGTCCGGAACTATATGAGAACTGCGTTAAAATAAATAGAACTATCGATATTCGATTAGCATCTCACGTCTAGCCCTCAAAATTCAAGTTTTCCGGGCAAAATAATTATTTAAAAAATGTTTTAATTAATTATATCACCGGAACTCTTTAGAAACTTATTGTACGCATCCGGAACTATATGAGAACTGCGTTAAAATAAATAGAACTGTCGATATTCGATTAGCATCTCACGTCTAGCCCTCAAAATTCAAGTTTCCCGGGCAAAATAATTGTTTAAAAAATGTTTTAATTAATTATATCACCGGAACTTTTTAGAAAATTATTGTACGCGTCCGGAACTATATGAGAACTGCGTTAAAATAAATAGAACTATCGATATTCGATTAGCATCTCACGTCTAGCCCTCAAAATTCAAGTTTTTTGGGCAAAATAATTGTTTAAAAAATGTTTTAATTATTTATATCACCGGAACTTTTTAGAAAATTATTGTACGCGTCCGGAACTACATGAAAACAGCGTTAAAATAAATAGAACTGTCGATATTTGAACAGCATCTCACGTCTAGCCCTCAAAATTCAAGTTTTCCGGGCAAAATAATTATTTAAAAAATGTTTTAATTAATTATATCACCGGAACTTTTTAAAAAATTATTGTACGTGTCCGGAACTATATGAGAACTGCGTTAAAATAAATAGAACTGTCGATATTTAAACAGCATCTCACGTCTAGCCCTCAAAATTCAAATTTTTCGGATGAGACCGGGAGAGACGGGGAGAGACCGGGAGAGACGGGTAAAGACGGCGAGAGACGGCGAGAGACGGCGAGAGACCGGGAGAGACAGCATCTCACGTCTAGCCCTTAAAATTCAAGTCTTCCGGGCAAAATAATTGTTTAAAAAATGTTTTAATTAATTATATCACCGGAACTTTTTAGAAAATTATTGTACGCGTCCGGAACTATATGAGAACTGCGTTAAAATAAATAGAACTGTCGATATTCGATTAGCATTTCACGTCTAGCCCTCAAAATTCAAGTTTTCCGGGCAAAATAATTGTTAAAAAAATGTTTTAATTATTTATATCACCGAAACTCTTTAGAAAATTGTTGTACGCGTCCGTATCTATATGGGAACTGCGTTAAAATAAATAGAACTGTCGATATTCGACCAGCATCTTATGTCTAGACCTATAAATATAAGTTTTCCATCAAGATAGTTGTTGAAAAATACTTTTAAAATTTTTAAATGATTTAATTTTGTCTATCTGAGGTGCCAGTTACACCAAATCCACGTGCGCAGACGTACACGCATATATACGTATGTTTTGTAACAAAAAATTTTTTTTCCATTAATTTAATCATCAGAACTATTAATAGGACGTCTCTAAACGATACAACTTTTATAGATTTAGTCTTCTCTGTGGTCGTATATTCGAAATACGGTGGGATGCTATTATGTAATTTTGGAAGTTAACATCTCATTTATAAAAATTTAATTAAAATAGGTAATTCAATGGAACTATTGTTGAAACCTATCAAGAACTGTAGAACTATGCTGGATGCAAGTAATTCTGCAGTATTTTTATGAGATGCTAAACTTTGAGATGCTAACTTCACACACGTGCCGATTGGTTCTCTCGTTGCGCTTACTTCGTGTTGCGAGAGTAATTATTGCGATTGAATTTTGACAGCTGTCAAATTTATATAAATATTATCTATACATTTGTTGTTGTAATTTATTTTTAAAAGGTAAAAAATAAAAAGTTAAGTAGCGCGTGAGGAGTGAGGAGGAGTGAGTGAGTGAGGAGTGAGCGAAGAGTGAGCGAGGAGTGAGCGAGGAGTGAGTGAGCGAGGAGTGAGCGAGGAGTGAGCGAGGAGTGAGCGAGCGAGGAGTGAGTGAGTGAGGAGTGAGTGAGTGAGTGAGTGAGTGAGGGAGTGAGGGAGTGAGTGAGTGAGTGAATGAGTGAGTGAGTGAAAAAGGGAGGGAGGGAGGGAGCAAACGAGCGAGCGTAACTAGATAAATATGTAGCTAGGTAGCTAGGTAGCTAGATAGCAGTAATAAGTATGCAAGTAGGTATGTATGTATGTAGATGGGTATGTAGATATGTATGTATGTATGTATGTATAATTAAACTTTACATTTTTTTATTCAAAATTGCAGAAGACGTTTGATTAATGTAAACCAAAGATAGAGAAAATCAAATTGCAATTATTATTTTTAAAGTGACAAGTCAAATAGCGCGCGCGCAGCGCGCGCCTTTAATATTCTAGTATAGTTAAAAAAATAGCGATGTTTTTTTCTTGCTTGGACATACCAACTTTCCCGGGGTTTTCCTATATATATTTTAATACTTACACAAACATAAGTCATGTCATGGACACCGTCATATTCTTGCAAACAACCATAGTTTGCAATCTTTTACTAGAGAATGTCTGACTCCAGCTATTCACTCTTGTGTCAGCGTGCGTGCATCTACGAGACGGGCAGTCTATGGCCGATACTAATAGGACGGAATTCATAGATCGATCTTATAGCATTTTCGACCATCTTGGGTCGATCGCTTCGAGAACAATTAATGACGTCATAAGGACAATCACAGCCATTCTTCTGAAAAATAGAATAACTGTGGTTGGCCAGTTCTAGAAGATAAAAGCCTAAGACGGGTTAACCCAGCCCTAGTCGAAAACGTCATTAAGTTTAAAAGTGCAGTCACATGGGAGCCAGCGTACAGCATACCGGTGTAAGGCGTAAAGGAATTAGACCAATGTTTGTGCTAACAAAAGAGTGAGTCCCAGATATGCACAGTAATAAACGGACACAGCAGGCTGAGTGAAACGGACACAGTAACAAACGGACACAAACTAAACGGACACAGTAACAAACGGACACAGATCAAATGCGCACAGGCCAAATGCGCACAGACCAAACGGACACAGTAATAAACGGACACAGTAACAAACGGACACAGTAATAAACGGACACAGTAATAAACGGACACAGTAATAAACGGACACAGTAATAAACGGATACAGTAACAAACGGACACAGATTAAATGCGCACAGACGAAGTGCGCATAGATCATACGGACACAGTAATAAACGGACACAGTAACAAACGGACACAGTAACAAACGGACACAATAATAAACGGACACAGTAATAAACGGACACAGTAACAAACGGACACAGTGCGAAACGGACACAGTCGCAAACCCATGTGGTGCAGAGAATACTTTGCACACACACACACACACACACACACACGCGCGCGCGCGCGGGGGGTGTAAGGCCCCCCCCTCTCGTACCTACCCCGTCGGTAGAGGTACCCTAAGAAGTTGCAACCTATGTGGTAAGTTCATGCGCATTTGGTCTGTGTCCGTTTGTTACTGTGTCCGTTTGTTACTGTGTCCGTTTATTACTGTGTCCATTTGTTACTGTGTCCGTTTCGCACTGTGTCCGTTTGTTACTGTGTCCGTTTCACTCAGCCTGCTGTGTTCGTTTATTACTGTGCGCATCTAGGACGCTCCCTAACAAAACGGGCGTAAACCTTGTGATTAGTTTCATTCCTTTACGCCATATGCCGGTACGCTGTTCGCTGGTCCCATGTGACTGCACCCTAAGAATCGTCTCAAGTCTAGCCATGAGCAGACTTAAGACTTACTTAACCAATGAAATAACAGTATTCTCAAGATCGTACTTAAGATGAATCTTGAATAAGATTGTCTATGAATTCCATCAATAGTTGAATTTTATTTTAAAATCGTCTCAAGTAATTTCTTAAGATGCTAATACAGCTTTGTGATTGGATGATGATATCTTAAAATAGTACTCAAGATGATTTTAAATATAAGATTTGATTATGAATACCGGTCTGAGTATAAAGATTTGTTCGCATCTTAACCCTTTGTGTCACGAATTTTTACAGACACTTTCATGAAATATAAATACCGTATAAGTATTTGGAGTCGTTGATTACGAATTTGACATCAGAATTTCAAAATTCAAAATAACATATCCAATATGGCGGACTGAAAAATTTATTATTTAGTTTATTTGGATAAAAAGCATAATACAGAGGTTTTCGGAGTTACTGATTACAAATGACATCAGAATTTGAAAATTCGAAATGGCGGATCCAACATGGAAAATCATAAAATTTCCAAGTTTATTAATCTTGTTAAAATTTGGTGTATAGCGGTTTTTTGGGTTTCTGATTACGAATTTGATTAAAAATATTTAAAACTCAAAATGGCAGATCTAATATAACACGCTAAATATATTTTTTAAGTTTATCAATATTAATATATTAGTTTCTAGAAATTTCCGAGACAATTCTTAGATAACACCTAAATGACACCTAGATACTCATATATACGTAAAGAGGTTTTGAGTAGTTTTGAGTCGTAAAGTAATATGCAGATGTGACATACTGCGGTGTCGTCGCTCTTCACGCAGCACACTATAGGATGTTCATTTCAATACAAATCACTTTGTTCTAAATCTGAGTGAATTCTAAAATGTTCCAACTATAATAAATATTTATAACTATTATTTTTACAACACATGTGACCCATAGAATAAAAAAATAAAGTTCGTATAGCTTGCATGTGATGGGCAAAAATTGACTCCTTTTAACACCCTCTTTTATAATAACATAAATTAATAAGTTAAACACTGATGTAAGGTTTGTAGTTATTACCCCGTACACCACTAAATTAAAAATATTCAAATAAACAAAATTAAAAAATTGCTGTCCACCATGTTGGATCTTCTATATTGAATTTAAAATTCTGATGTCAGATTTGTAATCAACAATCCCAAAAACCCGTGTTATAAATTTTATTCAAATAAACTAAGTTAAAATATATTTGGTCCGCCATATTGGATCCGTCATTTTGAATTTTGAAATTTAGATGTCGGATTCATAATCAGCAACCCCAATCGGGTCCGTGTGCAGACGGGTCGGTGCGCAATCGGGTCCGTGTGCAAACGGTTCGGTGCGCAATTGGGTCCATGTGCAATCGGGTCGGTGTGCAATCGGGTCCGTGTGCAAATGGGTCATGTGCAATCGGGTCGGTGCGCAATCAGGTCCGTGTGCAAACGGGTCGGTGCGCAATTGGATCCGTGTGCAATCGGGTCGATGTGCGATCGGGTCTGTGTGCAATTGATTCGGTGTCCAATTCAAACATTATGTGTCCGATCGCTGTTGTGTTCAATAGAGTCTGTGTCCGATCGGGACGGTATGCAATCGGGACTGTGTCCAATCGAGTCCGTGTCTAATCAGGACTGTGTCCGATCATTTATATGCGCAATCGGGCTTCACTCAATTTCTGTGAGTCATTCCCCACATAGAAATAGAACCTCTAGTAGACGTCTAACGGACGTCTGCCATGGAAGTTTAAACTTCCAGTGGACGTCCATTAGACGTCTAATATAGAGCCATTAGAAATTCACAGTTCCGCATTGTGGACGTCCATTAGACCTCCATTAGAGGTCGTCAAAGAGGTCTATTAGACGTTGTGTGGATCATTAATAGAGGCTTTATGAAGCCTCGATAAATGATTGACAAAATACAAATTTAAAATAAAAATTTCATTTTTTAAAAATTATTTTTATCAACAGTACATACTAAATTTAGGACAAATTTTTATTAATTAATTAAATTTAAATTATATTATTTTATTTTATTCTTACTTGCCTCTGGTAGGTTTTGAACGCGGGACCTTAGGATTACAAACCTTATACTCTATCTGCTATGCCAATTTGACTCATCGATATGAGTACTTGTTATTGTCTACATATACTTATATGTTATAAACTGACGCCATTATATTATTTTTTATAAAAGCAATTAAATTTTGCAAAACATTAAAAATAAATAGCATTAATTTATTTACTTATTAATTTCATTGTTAAATTTATCTTTTTCCATAACCTTAATAATTTGATGGAAATTGCGATCTATTTAGCATTAATACTTTGAAGCGTTTAAATGATTAATTAGATGGTTTTAACTATATAGATCATATATTCTAAGAAAAATTGAATAATACACTGGTGCAAAAGAAAACGAAACAAAATTTTTGACCGATTTTTAGGCAATTTTCAAAGTGATGCAACTTTGCGAAAAATTATCCAAATTACATGTACTTTTTTTTAAATTAAAGGGCAAAGACTCTACTTTGAGAATCCCTACGCGAAAGTTTGATTTGTTAAGTGCGAACCTTTTGTACGCATGAAAACCAAACATGTGTTTTTTAATTGAAAAAAGTAAAAGTTTGTTATCATTTTGCACAAGTTTTTCGTTAAAATCTTGCTAATATTAATTCAGATTCTTAAAGTTCATTTTTTTCTAAGCAATTTAAAAAAATATATATGTCGATACGATGTTTTTTATGCAATTAATTCTGAGTCTGAATCAAATGCTGTATGTCCGATTGTTGTTGTGTCCAATAGGGTCCATGTCTGATACGGATTGTGTCCAGGAGCGGTACGCAATCGGGATCGTGTTCAATTGGGTCTGTGTCCAATCGGGACTGTGTTCGATTAGAAAATACTACTGTGTTCGGTCGTTTTATGTGCGCAATCGGGACAATCCCGAAAAATCTGTAAAATTTGTGAATAACCGCAAAAATAATAATTTAATTCGATATAAAATAAGAAATTAAGAGGAGATTAACCTCCTAGGCTCCAATCGATGAAAATCAAATTCGATAATTTAAAATTCAACAGGTATTACTATCGCCTCGGCTTGAGAGTTGTGTTTTACTTCAAATGAAAGAAAATTGCTTCCAGATGTTTCCTGGATAGCGTTTTTAAAATAATCTAGTTTTCGTTGTTTAAATCTCAACACGGCCTCTCTTAAGAATCTAGATTACATCTAGCGCTTCTCGATAATCGTTAAAAATTCCGTAAACAGTCAGAAAAGCTGCGTTAATATTTCAATGTTTATCTCGGGCGAAACTTGAACCTTCCCCCGTATTTAATAACAGTACTCGACCTTAGGTATTCTCACCGCGCAATGCTAAAGTCCGTACTTCTTAAATCCCTGATAAATGCCAGATACAATTTCTCTTAACTTATTTATTTCTTCAAAGGTCAGGGTAATGAAAACGTTAATTTTCCGGACGTAACAATTGAAATAGTCCTTTCTTTTCCACACTCAAATCCTGAGGCAGAAACAATTTTTTCAATCGTAACAAACGTAAAAAATAAGAACCGAAATCCTTTATCAAATAAAATGCAATTTGTATGTCCGCAGTTCGGTCCATCTTTCAAGATGCAAATATAAACTACAGAAATTTTAATGTAGACGCAAGGCATTTACAACTGCATAATCTGTATGAAATAAAGCAAATCTGTATGAAAAGAACAACGCACATAATTTTATTACTGTGTTTTAATATTTTTTTCTGACAGCTTTTGCATTGCATTTTACATATCTAGTCATTATGTTATCTATAGATTTTTATGTCTTTTATCTTTATTATTATATATTAGATATAAAAAGTTATGATGGAGTTTTACGTTTATCTTGAGTCCGTCTATTTTTCTATTAAAAAATGCGATGCTCGCATTTCTCCCTGTATATATAGGCAAAAATGTCGTATGTAAACATTTTTTTAAACAAATTAATAATCTATCAAAAATTTTTTTACAGGCGACCAGTAACACACCTTTTTGTTTATGAAAAATACCGCGTTGTCATTAAAACTGCGTCCACCGCGCACGTGCAAAAAGAGGCATTCCGTCTGGTATCGTTGCGTGTGCACATATAGTGTATGTAACGGAAGAAATAATTACATATTTTGTTTGAGAAACCAGTCTTGCTATCATAATGTCTTTTCAAGCATATAAACTGTATTGACTTGGCAATAACAACTTTTAATTGGCATGCCTTCAGTTTTCTTTTGCCAGAGTTTAAATCAATTTGAATGAAACCTATATTTCCATAAGAAAAGTTCGGGATCCTTCAAAATCAATTCTGATTTTATTTATCTGTACACAGTTGGCACGTGCAAAGGATCAGCTATTACCTTTGTTGGTTATGAACGTGTTGGGAGATTTTCCAGGTCTTCCTGGTCTCTTTGTCGCTGGTGTATTTAGCGCCGCACTTAGGTAATTATATTTATACTTATTTTATAACTATACTTTAATTACGTCAATAATTGGATATCCGGGTACTCACTTGAATACTTTGTGAAAATTTTATCATGGCCACTTTGATTGTCGTTATTTGAACTTTCTAAAAGCAAAATATGTTTTTATATTAGGTGTACAACTTTACTTCCGCCGTTTTTTTTTCGAAATTCGAGGCTCTATGTAAAAAACTAGTTATAAATTTACGATTCAAAGTATTGTATCGCTGGCCACTACTTTCTCCCATCTATCTAGCAGTATACGAATTCCGCGTCGAAAAAACTGGTCATCTTTTGAGATAATCCACGAATCGATCCAATTTTTCACTTTTTTATAAGAACGGAAGTGTTGGTCAGCCAGGCCGTGTGTCATTGATCGAAACAAGTGATAGTTAGAGGGAGCAATGTCCAGGAAATGCGGCGGGTGGGGTAGGACTTCCCATTTCAATGTTACCAAGTATATTTTGACGGGCTTTGCGACATGAGGTCGAGCATTGTCATGCTGTAAAATCACTTTATTGTGTCTATCATTATATTGCGGCCGTTTGTCTTTCAGTGCTCGGCTCAAACGCATCGATTGCTTTCGATACCAATCGATTGTTTCAGTCGGTTTTAGTAGCTCATAATACACTACGAGTTGGTCCCCCACCAAATACAGAGCATGACCTTAGAGCCCCGAATATTCGGTTTGGCTGTCGATGTGAAAGCATGACCGGGAAGTTCTTATGATTTTCTGCGCTTGGGGTTATTGTAATGAACCCATTTTTTTGTCTCCAGTCACAATACAATGCAGAAATCCCTTCCGCTTTTTCCTTGCAAGCAGTTGTTCACAAGCAAACAAACGCCGTTCAACATCTCTCGGCTTCAACTCGGCACCCAATTTCCTTGCTTCTGAATCATTCCCATGACTTTCAGACGTTTTGAAATGGCTTGTTGAGTCACTCCCAATGATCCTGCCAATTCTTCTTGCGTTTCACACGAGTCTTGATCAAGTAATGCCTCCAATTTTGTATCTTTGAAAACCTTCTCTTTTTCACCGCCATGCCGGTCTTCGACGTCAAAATCACCGTTCTTGAAGCGTTGAAACTTCTCGGCACGTTCTTTCACTAATAACGGCCTTACTATACATGTTTGAGAGCATTCGATGAGTCTCAGCCGCAGATTTCTTCATATTGAAGCAAAAGATTAAAACCTCACGCAAATGACGAGAATTTGGCTCGTAAGCTGACATTTTTAATCGAGAATAACTTTATGATGCAGACGCAAATCGACTAATATTTCGATGGCGTCATGTTTACAAATGCCTAAGCTTACTAGGTATGTAAATATGAAACCGGAATTTTTGTATAGATATACTGAAAATACACGTTTATTGAAAATGATAAAAAATGATAAAAAATATTTTATTCGAAGTATTGCCCATCGCTAGCTATACATTTTTCTCATCTCTATGACAATTTGTGGATGCCACGCCAAAAAAAAACTATTCATCTTTTGAGACAAACCAGTTATCGAGCCATTTTCGTACATTTTTGTAAGATGTGAAGTGCTGCTCAACAAGTGCGTGTCCCATCGATACAAATAAGTAATAATCGGATGGAGCCAAGTCTGGTGAGTAAACCGCATACGAAAGTATTTCCCAACCAAACGCCTCAATCGTTTCCTTGACTAGTTTTGCTGTGTGTGATGGTGCATTATTATGAAGCAAAATCACTTTGTGTTGTTTTTTTTTATATTCTGGTCACGCAAAGCTTGATTCAAATCGATTATATTTGTTGTCGGTAGCGTTCAGTATTAACGGTTTCGCCAGATTTTAGCAGCTCATAATAGATCACACCCTTCTGATCCCACCAAACACAGAGCATTGTCTTCCGTCCATAGCGATTTGGCCTTGCAGTCGATGTCGATGGTTTGCCTGGAGTTACCCATGATCTTTTACGCTTAGGATTCTTAAAATATATCCATTTTTCATCGCCAGTCACAATTCGATGGAGAAATGACTTTCTTTTGTACCTGGCGAGCAGCATTTCGCAAGTGATTTTTCGGTTTTCCTGCTGTCTTTCATTCAGTTTATGTGGAACCCATTTTCCTATCTTCTGTATCTTTCCCATGGCTTTCAAACGTATGGAGACGGCTTTTCGTAACATTTAATTGATCCGCGAGTTGTTGCATTTGAGCGTCATCCTCATCCAACAATGCTTGCAATTCGTTGTCTTCAAACTTTTTCGGTGGTCTTCTACGTTCTTCGTTTCTCACGTTGAAATCTCACTTTTGAATTTTTTAAACCACTCAAAGCACTGTGTTTACCAAGAGCATGCTCACCGTAAGCTTCGACAAGCATTCGATGCGATTCTGCAGCAGTTTTCTTCAAATGGTAACAGAAAATCAATGCTGTCCGCAAATTGTAGTTTCCAGGCACAAAATTCGACATGTTCAACGCTATTAAAAACTATGCTGTTGTATGAAACTTGTATTGTTGTGAGTTGAAAATCTTTATCAGATGTCAAAACAAGAAAATGGCGCCAATGACGCGGTTTGACGGTAACTACCCATATAGCACAGAAACCTTTCAGAGATATTTCAGAAAAGTTTCAAGTAAAAAGTGAAACATTTCAGAAACGTTTCGAAATATTTCTGAGACAGCTCTGAGACAGTTCTGAAACATTTCTGAAAATGTACTGAAAGGTTGCTGAAACATATCTGCAACCTTTCTGAAAACATTCAAAGTTATGAACTATTTACTATATTACATATTACTTTTAAAAATGTAACGACTCGGTATAATGAATTGAAAAGAAACAGAGATTGTAATATGGCCACTACAAATTAAATGTTAAAAACTGGTTTTACTTTAAAAAGTCGCAATATTTTATTACAATATTTTATATTTATATAATATGAATTAGATTAGAAAAAAATTGTAGCATAACTGTGAAGAAAGATAAAGGTATATAGACTTACTTAATAAAGGTAGGATTTTTAGGTTTACGTACCCCTTTCGTTCTGTTGCGATAATAATTTATACATGAATTATTGGTTAACAATAGAGATTGGTTAACTTATCCAAGAATTTTTTTATGTGAAGATAATCAAAAGTTACTATATTACTAGCACGCTTAGGTGACTAACAAAATTTCATGTCATTATTTAGCTTTGTATAACTCAAAATGTATATAACCCAATAAAAAGTTAAATAAAAAGATACCCAAGTGTACATACATTTGTGATAATAGGTTTAAATTTAAAAAGATTGAGGAAGTATATGTAATTAAATGTTAAAATGTACTTTAAAAAAGTTTCAAAATGCTTGAAACTAAAAATGCCTCATAACAAATGTTGGCTATTGTGTATTGTCGCATTAGCGCCACTTCATGATGGTAAGCTGCTAAAACATTCTATAAATAATTACTAGAATTCGTTAATTAATAACAAAGATAATACGGGTGGCCATATTGTCTACATTTAATAACAATCTGAAAATTATTAGTAAATAGGAGTTGAATTAAAAGAATGTTACTGTTGAAGTTTCTTTCGCACTAAATTATCTTATATAGGGATTTCCGAAGTAACTAAGTACGAGTTTTATGATATAATTAACATTTCACTGCAAAACTGGGAAAAGATACATACGCATGTATTAACATTGTAAAATCTGTCCAAACAGGTAAAGGAGCGCTTTCTTAAATAGATTTTCAAATTATGCAATTACTCTTTTTTCAATAAATTTTCGACTTCAGAATTTATAATCCTTATTTTTTTGTCCATTGTTTTCTGAGGAAAGTTATTTGTGGATCTGAACAAATTAGGAGTTTATGCATAATGTCTTCATTTGTTAATAAATGAGAATATTTTCACATATTGTGAAGAGGAAAACGTTTAAAATCTTTATTCCAAGGTTCTGCAGCTTCTTCCGGTAATTGTCCAATCAGAAGACGAAAGTATCAAATGACATCAGCTCCATATAAAAGCATTTTCTGTTTCGTAACGGGCATGTAATACCATGAATCCCTACAAAAATTACCTTTTTAAAAAAAGGTAAAAAAAACACCAAGTATACGAGCGCAAGAAACCCCCTCAAAAATATATTTTTATACAAACGTTCTCAAAAATGTATTCTTGTAAAAGAACAAAAACTATTTTTTCTCTACAAAAGTAATGATGTGAAGAAAATGCGCCAACTATAAAAATGGATATTCATACGAATTAGAACATCTACTTTTACAAATAATTATTTGTACAAATATTACAAATAAATATTTTAATACAAATAAATATTTTACTACAAAAACTTGGCGCCGCCATCAGTGCTTACAGTACTGGCAGTACTAGAAGCAATAATAATATTCATCAGTACTTCAAAGTATTGAAGTGGTATCAAAACTTTATCAGATTAATACTCGGAGTACTATCAGCGCGGGAAACAATATATAACACTCGTCAGTACTCTAAAATTTTTAACATTAATTTTATAAATACTTAAGGCAATATCTACATTTTTATGATATATTTCTTATGTCATATGATTTTTTTCAAACATTTGTTTATATAAGTTAATCTTATATAATTAAAAGCAATACCAAAATTTTAATAAACTAAATATTTAACTTTAAGACCTATTTAGTATATATCACATAACAAATTAAAAACATTTGTGAAGTCTAAATATAAAAAAATTGTACACGTTGTTTTACAACACTGTATAAAAATTTATAAGCAAAATTATAATGCAAATATAAAATTATAGTACGAATTCCGATTAACTCCCAGACAGCACACAATATTTATAAAATATTTACAAAATACTTATAATAATTGTTTAAATATTTTATAAATATTAACCAAGATATTTCATAAATATTTTTGTGATCTTAGATTAAACAAATCATAAATATTTATCGTAAATATTAAAAATATTTGAATATCTACGATATGTATGTAAATATTTGCGAGTGCTGTGTCAGCGTATTTTAATTATGTGCTTAGTTATTGCTACACAAATACTACGCTACCCAAGTAGAACAAATAATCATATAAAAGATGATGTCAAAATGACGTCATTTTGATGTTATCTCCTTTTATTCTAATTGTAGTTCTACGCTAGTGCTGCGCCTATACTACGTTAGTATTCAATGTAAGTACTACAAGAATACCAAATGAGTACTGGAAGGAGTGGGAGAGTTCAGTGGCGTAAAGTACAATTGAACGTTACAATTGCCCACCGTGCTATTAGACACAAAACATTGCGCACCGTTCAATTGCGCACCGTTCGATTGGACGCCGTTCGATTGGACACCGTTTGATTGAACACCGTTCGATTGGACACCGTTCGATTGCGCACCGTTCGATTGCGTACCGTTCAGTTGCACACCGTTTAATCGCACACCGTTCAATTGCACACCGTTCAATCAAACGCATATTAAATATTTATATATTATGGCTGCATTTGCGTGTGCAACTGAACGGTGTGCAATTGAACGGTGCGCAATCGAACGGTGTAAAAATCGAACGGTGTTCAATCAAACGGTGTCCAATCGAACGGCGTCCAATCGAACGGTGCGCAATCGAACTGTGTTCAATCAAACGGTGTCCAATCGAGTGGTGTCCAATCGAACTGTGTATAAACAAACTGTGCGCAATTGAACTGTACGCAATTAAACGGTGCGCAATTGAACGGTGCAATGTTTCGTGTCTAATAGCACGGTAGGCAATTACAACGTGTCCAACTGTGCGCAAATGAAGGCCTCCCGGAAGGAGTATTAGACGAGTATTAAGATGAGTATTAGAGAGAGTACTTAATGAGTGGTAAATGAGTATTGGATGAGTACTGAGGAGTACTGACGACAGTACAGGCTACATTAGTACTTCGAAGATCAGTATGGTCGAATTTAGTAGTACTTTGAATATTTATGTCTCCAGTACACACACACACACACACACACACACACACACACACACACACACACACACACACTTTCACCAATACTTTTTTTAGTATTAAAACCAGTACTACTTTTTCATAAGGAAAACCTGTAAAATAACCAATGAAATATGTATCTGTGGTGCTATATATCAAATGTTGGAAAATCTGAAAAAAATTGTAGATACTCTCGGCAATTTCTTCTATGTAAAAAATTGGGATGTTTCATAATATTGAATCTGTAAATGGAAAAATGTTATTAAATATATTCCAAATCTAAAAACTATCAAAAGTATTAAAAGTAATAAAAATAATTAAAAATATTCTAAATATAATAGGGAAAATACGGACACTTAAGGGAGATTTTAAGTTAAAAGAAATATTATACACATGGAATTCACTTTTTGATGGGAAACAAATCATTGTTTATCTTTTATAAGAAAAGTGTAATATATTGTCCTTAAACTTTGAAAATTTTAAACAAAAATGAAAATCTTACTGTTCGTAATTATCCGAACCTTAGGGTAGCAGACGGTATTGCGCATGGGTAATTACGGACATTATGAAATTAATGCAGGTATAAGGAATAAGTTTACCTGTCACAAAAAACAATTGTCATAAACGCAGCCGCTTGAAGAACTGTTACCAATGCAGTCCTCTTGTGCCAATTTTCGGTATATAATACACGTTATTCAATGCACATTGTTGGTACATTGTTGAAACAATATACTTCTTGCAAATTATGCAAAATGTTTCCTTTATTCACTTTCTTTGTACTTCTTCGGCTTTCTTCCTCTTTTTTTCAAGTCTTCTCTTTCAATCTTTGGTTTTTTATTTGGTAGTTTTTTAGTAATTCTTGTTTACTTTTCTTTTTTTCTATTTGTTTTCGTTTTTTTCTTCTTACGTTTCTCTTTTCTTTTTTCTTTTCTCTTATTCTTTTTTCTTTTACATTCGTAAATGTCCGGTATTACCTCACAGCATGTCTAACTTTAAAATGTTACGAGACACATAAAAAATGTATACACAGTATTATTTTTTAATCTAATAATGACCAAATGAAACATAGAACATTATAATATTACTACTTAAAAAGACATAACACAGAAAATACATTGACCGAAATATTAAAAGGAACGTGTAACAAATCTTTACATAACTTGTCATAATTTACCTTGAAACGTGTTCGCAGCTTGTCGTCGTAAATGTTTGTTTATAATTGAGTGTGTCACGTTCGTACACTATTATTGGAAAAAGAGAGCGGACAAATCCCAAAATGGTGGTGTCCGGTTTTATCCGGCGTCCGTATTTCTCCCATTCTCCCCTACTTTGTCACATGTATAAAATAAGCAAATAATTTATAACGTGTCGTTAGATACAGATTAATACCAACAACAATAATAATACGATAATAATAATAATAATAATAAAGTAGCAGTAATATAACAAGTAATAACAAATTAACAATAAAAATAATAATAACAACAATAATAATAATAATAAAATATACCATTGACAAATTCTATGTTCCTTCTATTTTGCTTCTATTTTGAGGGAAAGGCTTACGAACAAATTTTCAGTAGTCCGATGGGGTCCCATCTTTCGCCGATTTTAACAAATATTGTTATGGAGGATTTAGAAACACAATGTCTATTGTTACTTAACTTTAATGTTTCTTGCTTTTATAGATACGTTGACGATATTTTTGCGGTTCTCCCCAGGGCAAAGTTTTTAGATGTAATCGATGTTTTTAACAATTATCACCCTCGCTTGCATTTCACATATGAAATCAAATCAGAAAATGCTATCTGCTTTCTAAATACAACAATTCATAGAGATAACAATAGACTTATAACTAACTGGTACTGAAAATCTACGTTTTCGGGACATTATATTAATTTCTTCTCTAGCCTCTCATTATAAAATTATAATGCCATACTCTCAATTATAAAATTAACACTATTATAAATCTCACAGATCATGTCATTCTCTTGTCCGACAAACGTTTTCATGAGTCTAATATTAATAAAATAGTAGAAGAAATTCTCTCCAATAATGGTTTTCCAATCAGCTTAATTAAGAAACATATAAGCAAACGCGTTAAAGACCTTGCACACCGGCACACTGATACAAGCAACGGTAATTCCGAATCGTTTTTCAACACACAAAATTGTATAGTACTTTCTTATGTAAAGTGTTATAGTGATGAATTGTGTCGTATTCTAAGAGGACAAAATCTTGACATAATTTACACAGTTCCTACAAAACTAAACTGTTTATAAGAAAGAGTAAAGAGGGACTATCTGTGGAGAAACGAACGGAGTTAATTTATCAAATCAATTGCATGGATTGCGATGCGTCGTACATAGGTCAAACTAAACGACATTTGCAAACCAGAGTAAAAGAACATCAACGTAATATTAGTGGACCTGCATAAAACTATTCGATGATTACTAATCACCGCATCTTGAATGACCATCAATTTAATTGGTCGAATCTTAAAATATTAAATAAAAAAAGGGGCATAGCGGAATAAGCAGGTGAAATCTGATCCCGCACTAATCGAGCTCAAATTGATATCATTAGTTGGCACCCTTGAGATGTAAAACTTCCCCAAAAATTAGCTACAAAATTGCATTTTTTGGGGAGTTATGGAGGGAGAAAGAAAAATAAAGAAAGAATTTTTTTTCGAAAATGGTTGGACCGATTTTAATGAAAAAAATATATGTTGTAAACATCGTTTAGATAAGTTTAAAAAAATTTTAAGTAATTTTTTTGGTAAAAAAACCCGATAAAAAAATTTTTGAATTTTTTATGAATTTTTTTAGGGGTGATAGTTCTGAGATACCACTTTTATATTTTCACAAAAACATCTATGGATTTTCTTCTTTAACACATATTTTTTTCAAATCAATCGGAGTGGTGGAACATGGTTAAAAATAATAATTCACACCGCGCCGTTGTGCCGCGCCGCGTCAGCTGGGCGACCGCGCCGCGGCGCACGGCGATTGTTGTCATGTTGAACTTACATACTAGTTGTAGTGTTGCAATGTTTAGTTGCCAAAAAAAAATTATGATGGATGAACTGCCATCGTGAGAGTCGTGAGATAGCCAGGTCGTCAAGAGATGGTTCTGGTATCATTGTGAGTGGTTCTCCGATGAGAAAATGATCTGGGGTAAGAGCTGAGACGTCGTCTGGATCATCACTTAACGGTTCAAGCGGCCGTGAGTTGAGAATGGTCTCTATTTGAGTGAGCAACATGGTGAGCTTTTCGAACGTGAGCAGAGTTTCGTCGATGGTACGTCGCAAGAGGTATTTAATTGATTTTACCATGGCTTCTCACTTTCCCTCCATATGTGGATTTGCTGGTGGGTTGAATTCCCATCGAGTGCTGTCTTAAGCGAGCATCTTGCTGACCCGTTGATGTTCTTGAGAGTTCTGAACAAACAATCACTTAAGGGAAGGTAGTCCCGCAATCCGAATAAAGAATGTGAACGATGCCGCGTCTGGATGAAAAACGTCGGTAGGCAGTAATGAATGCGTCAGACGAATAGTCACTGACTACCTCTAGATGCACTGCAGATGTTGAGAAGCACACAAACACGCAGATCCAGCTCTTATGGCTCTTTGCGCCTCTATTTTTTCAGGTTTTGATGGTGAGTGGCCCGGCGTAATCAACCCCTGTGTGAGTAAATGGATGCGACGGCGTGACCCTTGAGAGAGGTAGTTGGCCCATGAATTGATGAGCACGGATCCCCCTCTGTCGAGCACACGCGACACACTGCAAGATGTATGATTTTACAGGAGCTCTCCCGCCGAGGATCCAAAAGTTCTATCGGATATGTGCGAGCGTGAGTTGAGTACCTCCATGTAGGTTCCTTTGATGAGAGTGAGCGATGACCAGAGACGTTAAATGTGAGTAGCGAGGCAAAATCGCAGGACGTTTGCCATCAGGTGAGAGAGATGAGTGAACGAGTTGTCCACCGATTCGGATGATTCATTGAGCGTCGATATATGGAGTCAATCGGCTAAATGCATGTGTCTTTGGTAACGGTGAATTTGACTGTAGAGCCTTGAGTTCGTACGAGAAGTATGCCGTTTGAGTTGCCTTGATCCAAAAGAGTTTCGCTTTCTCCAAAGCTACAGTTGATAATTGTATGATTGGCGTTGAGTCGTGGGTCTTCTTCAACCGTGAGATAACTCTGAAACAGAGAGCTGTAATTCTCAATAACTTATTGAGAGTTGAGTACTTGTAGATGACGTCCCAATGATAATCAGGTTTCAGTGCAGCTGCAATTAGTAAGACACCTGGGCGAGCTTCAATTGCACTCAACTCGTCAGTGAGTGCAGGTTGTGACGACCAAGAATCTGAATTGAGTAGCCAAGGTGGACCCAACCACCATAATGAGTGGCTTTGAAGTTGAGTAGTTGTGAGGCCTTGTGACGCGCAATCGGCTGGATTTGATGTACCAGGGATGTGCTTCTAGTGAGCGTCTGGAGTGAGTTCCTGTATTTGTGCCACCCTGTTTCTGACGAAGTCCTTCCAGCGTGATGCGTGTGATTTGATCCACGAGAGTGTTACGAGAGAATCCGTCCACAGATGAGTAGCTGTTACGTTCACTTTCAGCGTGGCTTGAACGTACTTAACGAGTCGAGAGAGCAGAGCGCTGCGGTGAGTTCGAGTCTCGGGATTGAAAGCCGCTTGAGAGGTGATATCTTTGTCTTGGAGCACACAATTAAACTCGTGGCGCCATTTGAGTTGTGAACGGAGAGATATACGACTGCAGCCATTGTTAATTGAGAGGCATCAGAGAACCGTGGAGTTCTACTGTCGAGACGTTTCATGTATGAAACCACTGAGGTATTGAGAGCTTAGACAAGCTTGTGAGTTTTTCTCTGATGATGAGCCACCGCGATGAGAGCTGGAATGGCAGTAGTTCATCCCATTGGAGCTTGTGCAGCCAAAGCTCCTGCAAGAGCATCTTAGCTTTGATCACTACTTGTAAAGCAAAGCCAAGTGGATCAAAGATCTGAGCCACTTTAGATAATACGAGGCGTTTTGTGAGATTGCCGGCCTTAAATGGAGTCTTCAACGAGAATGAAAATACATCTTCCTGAGGGAGCCATTGTAGTCCGAGTATTTTGGTTGCGCAATCGTAAAATGTGATTGGAGAGCTTTGGTCTTGAGTATTGTTGATAGCATTGATTACATCGATATTAGTTGCATGCCATTTTGCGAGAGGAAAACCGCCCGTCATGCACAGATCTCTTAGTTGACATGCGACTTCTTTGAGCTGTTGTACGGTGTCTGTCCCACCGAAGACATCGTCGACATATCCGCTGTGAATGATGGATAGCACGGCAAGTGGAAATCGATGCCCTTCATCTTCTGCCAGCTGAAACAGGGTTCGCACCGCTAAGAACGGCGCGGCCTTCGTTCCGTAGGTGATTGTTGTGAGTTGATATCACTTCATTGAGTTGCTCATTAATCCAGAGTATTTGCTGCAAATCCCAATCATCTCTATGAATCTTGATCTGCCTGTACATTTTGGTGATATCTGTGGAGAAGAGAGATTGACGAATCCACAATAAAACATCCGTGATGTCTAGATGTAACTTCGCTCCGGTATACATGAGATCATTAATAAAATATCCTAATGTTGACAGGCTGGAGCCATTAAATACGACGCACAATTTCGTAGTTGCGCTGTCAGACTTGAGCACGCCGTGATGTGGCAAATAATAATGTGAGCGATGATGGGAATCTGATGATACTTTCGTCATGTGGTTGAGTGATTGATATTCGGCCATGATTTTTTAAAAGAGTCGCTGAAATGCGATGTCCCTTGCAAAGCGCCGGAGTAGACTCTTGTGGCACTGATGAGCAGTGTTATACGAGTCAATGTATTTTCCTGAAGAGTCGCGAGAGTGTGTCGATCTAAAATGCGCTTCGCATTTTCGCTCCTCTGGGGTGTGTAAACTGACGTCACTTGTAGGCACCTCCTCTTGAACGCAAAATTTCGTTAGCAGCTCGTGCATTGCTTCTTCATCAGATTAAATAGCAACGTGATGTGTTGACGTGCGTTCTATTATTATTCTGTTGACTGGTCCAAGGATGAGCCATACGAAGATGGAGAGCTGTACGATTGACATGAGTGGAGAATGATTATGTTTGGTTTGATGATATACCCGTAGGCATCAGCTCTGATGAAAATGTCAATTGACCGTGGAGTGAGAGATTCTGGATCGGCTAATGACAAGTTCTTGAGATGTGGCCACTCTTGAGATTCCGTTTCGAACGATGGTAAGATGGTAGTCAACGTGTGGAGAACGTGAGCTTGAATGTTGATAGTTGCATTCGAGCGTGTAGAACGTAGTGTAAGCGACACTATTCCTCTTGTTTGAGTAGATTCTTTGCCATCAATTCCAGAAACAATAATGGCTGAACATTGACGAGGAACGTTGAGCTGGCAGGCGAGTTCAATGACGAATGTGAGCCTGAATCAATGAGTAAACGTACTGTTAAATGAGATACCGATGAGCTGACCTGTGCCAAGGCTGTGGCGAGCAATGTTGAGTAAGATGAGCGTGTCGATGAGTCTAGTGTGACGATTGCACTGGGTCTTCACTTACAAGGGAACGGACAGAACTGTCCCTCACCGATTTTAATGAGCTTTGGATATGTTGTAGAACATAAGAAAATATTAGACCCATATTTTTTTTTATCTGCGTATCTCGACGTTTAGGGGTTAAAACCACCCCTCGAAAAAAACGCATTTTTTCGTTTTTTGCGAATATCTTTGAAAATATAAGGTTTATGAAAAAATGTTTTATACAAAAATTTTATGGTATTTTATACTCTTTACAATAGTATATTTATATTTTTTAAAAATTTCAAATTTTTTAATTTATCCCACCCCCACCCCTTTTTTTCAACATTTAAAAAATTTTGTAACGACAAAAATTAAAGAGCATTAAAAGCCGAATCCACCCATATATAATAACATATGGGTTCCATCATTCTCAATTATTAGCAAAACGAAACAGTAATCTCGCACTATAGGTGCCGCGCTAGAAGTAGTGTTGCGTTATTTCTTTAGTCGCGTCACACTCAATAACTGCCTCTTCTGCGTATATTTTTATATTAAAACATAAAAATGGATTAATCTTAATTATATAATACGCAACGTATTACACGATATAAAGCATGAATGAAAGATGTACAATCAAAGATCTCCTTCCTATTACTAATGGATATTTTATTGAAGCCTCACGTGATGCGCTTGCGCGAAAACAACCGGTCCCTTTATCAACACTGATATTAAAGTTATTTGTCTGTGTCGCATGCAAAATGTATATATACATCCGTATAAATGTATTTTCAAACTTCAAATTAAATTAAATTATATACTTATATACTTATATTATCTTTATTATCAGAGCGTGCTACGTGCATATAGTGTAAATAATATAATTATGCAAATAGTTATTGCAGTTTATGTTTTATATTTTTCTCTTGATATTATATATTTTGTTATATTGTATTTGCAGTTTTAAATGTTAAAAAATATTTTGCTTCATATTAATTTATATTCGCATTTGTAACAATGAAAATGTACGTAGGCACATACGTATATATATGCTACTTTTGTTATATATATGCATTTATGCTTTATATCGTGTAATACGTTGCGTATTATATAATTAAGATTAATCCATTTTTATGTTTTAATATAAAAATATACGCAGAAGAGGCAGTTATTGAGTGTGACGCGACTAAAGAAATAACGCAACACTACTTCTAGCGCGGCACCTATAGTGCGAGATTACTGTTTCGTTTTGCTAATAATTGAGAATGATGGAACCCATATGTTATTATATATGGGTGGATTCGGCTTTTAATGCTCTTTAATTTTTGTCTTTACCAAATTTTTAAAATGTTGAAAAAAAGGGGTGAAGGGTGGGATAAATTAAAAAATTTGATATTTTTAAAAAATATAAATATACTGTTGTAAAGAGTATAAAATGCCATAAAACTTTCGTATAGAACATTTTTTTATAAACCTTATATTTTCAAAGATATTCGTAAAAAACAAAAAAATGCGTTATTTTCGAGGGGTGGTTTCAACCCCTAAATGTCGAGATACGCAGATAAAAAAAAATATGGGTCTAATATTTTCTTATGTTCTACAACATATCCGAAGCTCATTAAAATCGGTGAGGGACAGTTCTGTCCGTTCCCTTGTTAGAAGGCTGAGATGATGAGCTGGCTGCCTGGTGAGCGGTTGTTGAAGGGGTGTTAGCCTCGTGCAGCATTGTATGGTGTCGTTGCGAGAATTTCTTGCACCCCGTTCTGCTTTTACAAGATCGAACATTGTGGCATCCCAAGCAATTAAAACAGAGGCGTTTGTCAAAGGCAAGCTTCTGTCAATCTGTTGGTGAGAAATCTCTGAATTTGGAACATGTGACCATATAGTGCTCACCTTGACAGCAATCACACGGGTACACCGTGGAAGCATTGTCGATCGCCGCCTTGCCTTGAGTTGTCTGATGAGCCGTGGCCTTTGTTTTCCTTTGTTTTTCCTTTATGTCGATGAGGGTGAGAGGACATTCGTGAAACAGGTGTTAAATAAAATGCACTGCGATTACGTGTCACTCATTGTGATGTCCGAGTCGTACCGTATATTTATCACAGATCTTAATTGATACACATTACACGCGTTTACTGTTTAATGAGCACAAGAATAAATGTCTGGATGAGAATAATGTTTTGATCACTTACACGAAGAGATTATATTAATCTGTTACCGGTCGTGATGATGATGCCCATGAACCGGTATCACGTGACGCCGGCGTGCGCGTAGCGTGGTGAGCATGAGTCTCTCGATAGTGATGTACCAGAGCGATAATTATGAGTTTCTCTTAATTACTAAATGAGTCCTCTATTGAGTCATCTTTGAGTAAGTATTCGAAGATTCCACGAATAGACATGAGCACAAAACTACGTTGTAACGATCGCACGAAATACAACGTGAACCACCGCCATAGAGCACAAGTACCGAAATGATTTTTGGCGCTACGCACGCGCTAGCCCGCATGCCGCAGCGCTCCGTGATCTACGCGAATGATGATCAATAGCTGCTGCCATCTGACGTGACGGCGCGAGCTCAGTACATACGGAATCCCGAACAAATTTAGTGTAAATAAAAATGTAAACATAAAAAAATAGGGAGTATTTTGTTAAACAAAAGTATTTCGTTAAACAAATAAAATTTTTTTTCTTCATACCTTTAAAGGTATGAAAAAAAATTTACCTTTAAGTACTTAAAGGGCATGAAGAAAAAAATACCTTTTAAGTACTCTTAAAATCGCTCGATTTTTGTTAAAAAATTTTTTTTCTATTTTTTATAGTTTCGAAGATATTTGCTTGGAAAGAAAAACCGATTTTTTCGAAAGTGTTTTACCCCCTCAAAGTAGAAATTAGCAGAAATAAAAAACAGTTTCATATTAGGAACAACTGCTCTACTTGTACACAATTTTTCAGAATTTTCGAAATTTTCGAGTTGCCTTACTTTCTTTGTTAGTCGCCACATTCAATAACTGTCTCTTCTGGATATATTTTTGTATCAGAACATTCTAGTTTCTGAAATGTTAGAGCAATGTCCACTTATGAATCTAATAACAATATTGATTGTGACATGACATGCGGAAAAAATACTTTTTTAAACCAAGTTTTTATATGATTTGATAATAATTTTTGTACTTCCGAAAAGCCCATACCTCCGATTTTTTTTATACTCTGGATTCTTACGTATTCCGACGTGCTGATTACGAATATAATAGTGAAAATTGGCGCAAATTTGATTTTCATGGCGAAAACCTTAAAAAAACCATAAAAATTATGGTTTTTTCTATTTATCTCCGTAAATAATGAAAATTTTGAAAAATACTTCAGATAAAAGTTATAGATCTCATCGAAATACACATTTTATGTTCTATTGATTTTCGCTGTAAAAACAATAGTTTTTGAGAAAAACGACGTTAAATGTTCAAAACTTTATATAACTCATGTAACACAATTCAAGTTTTATTAGTTAATTTTATTAGTTAATACTGGAAGGAAGTGAGCTTTGCTCATGTGTTTTCTGTACCATTAGAATTTTCCATGCGAAGCATGATCCACCCATTTTTAGGTGTGGTATAAGTTTTTGACCATCACTAGCACCAAAATGGTCTTGATAGTGGGGAGGGGACGGGGTCCGCATACAGTAATGGTTTGTGACTTTCCACGCGGAGCTCCCTACTCCGGCTAACCCCCACTTTCAGCCATCTGAGGCCCCTACCCGGAGCGGGGGCGTAGCCCCCGCGGAGGGGGGGGGGTCGACTACTTCCACCTAGTAAATTCTGCCACCTGCGAGTGAGAGTATAAAAATAAACTGGGAGTAGTCGACCTCTTTCTCTGTTCCACGCATAGCGAGGTCCACTCACACTCTCCCCCTGCCTCGGGGCGCTGCTAGATCCGCTTGTATGGTTTCACATGAGTTTGCGACTTTCCAATCATAACTACGTTCATCCCACACTTCTTCTTTTCTTTGGGCGAATTTATGATTTAACGGAAAATACGGCCTAGTATATTTATCATATACGAACATTTGTCAAGGTCAAGGGGCTGGGTCCCGTAAAGTGAATAATTACCATAAAATTAACTAATAAAACTTGAATTGTGTTAGATGAGTTATATGAAGTTTTGAACATTTAACGTCGTTTTTCTCAAAAACTATTGTTTTTACGGCAAAAATCAATAGAACATAAAATGTGTATTTCGATGAGATCTATAACTTTTATCTAAAGTATTTTTCAAAATTCTCATTATTTAGGGAAATAAATAGAAAAAACCATGATTTTTATGGTTTTTTCAAGGTTTTCGCCATGAAAATCAAATTTGCGCCAATTTTCACTATCATATTCGTAATCAGCACGTCGAAATACGTAAGAATCTAGAGTATAAAAAAAATCGGTGGTATGGGCTTTTCGGAAGTTTATCCGACATAACACATGAAATGTTGAAACTATTACAGTTACGTTACGTTGTGTCTCTGCAATGTTTCCGTAAGGTTGCAGCAATGTCTAAATGTCCGCTTTGGTCCGCAAGAACGTTTCTGAAATATTACGGGGATATGACTATCCCAGGTAGTAAAAGTCGCCGTTATTTTGATGTTTTAGAAAATATTTTGGGTACATGTCCTATATATGCAGCATTTCCATTGTGAAAATATTGAAATAACATAATTATAATGTAAAAAAAAATAAATTTACGTTGCTTTATCAACAAGCATCGTTGTCACATCTGGCATTGCCTAACTTCTGCGGACTCATCCAACTTTGAACCACCGTCGACACTGCTTGACTTCGAAGATTGTACACTGAGAAAAAAAATTGCTAGATATAAATAAATATTTCTTTGAATAGTGCTAATAACATACACTCAGTCGAAAAAAAGCGGTACTAATAATATTATTTTATAGAAAATCAATAATATTTATTTAAAACAAGTACTAGTTTTCTATAATTTAGAAAATATTACTTGTTTGAAATAAATATTATTGATTTTCTATAAAATACACTCAGTGGAAAAAAAGCGGTACATCTAAAATTTGTCAAAAAATCACTAAACTTCCAATGACGATAACTACGCGACTAATAAAGATAGAAAGGTTTTTAAAAAAAAGAAATTAAAATTTCAAATGTCTACTTTAAGAATCAATTTAGTAAAATTTTGCGTAATAATTTTTTTCAAAATGACGTATGACAAAGCGAGAGCATGCGAAATTGAAAAATATTGGTCCGAGTTTGCGACGATCCATAGCAAGAGGCAAGTATCGCAACTTAATGGGATAAAAAGCATGCGATAGTACAGAGAGATATGCGCATTTAAAGTAAAAAACTGCCTTTTTATTCAAATGCGCATATCTCAGCGAAAAATCATCGTATCGAGACGAGTAAAAAAGCATTTTGAAGGGGAGACTCTGTACTATCGCGTGCTTTTTATCCCATTAAGTTGCGATACTTGCCTCTTGCCATAGATCGTCGCAAACTCGGACCAATATTTTTCAATTTCGCATGCTCTCGCTTTGTCATACGCCATTTTGAAAAAAATTATTACGCAAAATTTTACTGAATTGATTCTTAAAGTAGACATTTGAAGTTTTAATTTCTTTTTTTTTAGAAACCTTTCTATCTTTATTAGTCGCGTAGTTATTGAAAGTTTAGTGATTTTTTGACAAATTTTAGATGTACCGCTTTTTTTCCACTGAGTGTATTTTGCTAGGTTGCGTACACTGAGAAAAAAGAACTAGATGTAAATAAATATTTCTTGGAATAGTACTAATAATATTATTTTATAGAAAATCAATAATATTTATTTCAAACAAGTAATATTTTCTAAATTATAGAAAACTAGTACTTGTTTTAAATAAATATTATTGATTTTCTATAAAATAATATTATTAGTACTATTCCAAGAAAAATTTTTTTTTACATCTAGTTTTTTTTTCTCAGTGTACGCAACCTAGCACTTCGCGATGATCCATGAACACTTGATACTGATGAATACATATTTGTTATAGATCAGTTCAATAGATGTCAAAAACATGAAATGTATAGTTAAATAATATTTACAAATAAATATAAATATGTATGTATAAATATAAATGTACAGTTTTTTTTACTGATTCTTACATATACGAAATAACATGCGGAATAACTAATAAAAATATGTTTTTGTTCTGTTCTTTTGATAAAACTAAATTATATATATCCCATACAGTACACAATATTTATAAAATATTTGCAAAATATTTATAATATTTATTTGAATATTTTATAAATATTTATCCAAATATTTTATAAATATTTTTGTGGTCTTAGATTTGACAGATCATAAAGATTTATTATAAATATTATAAAAATATTTATGAAATATTTATAAATATTTATAAAATATTACTTGTACAAATCTTTATTTTTTATTTACCATAAATAAATTATATATAATTATATATTTATTTACTATAAACACACCTATAACCCACATGCATATATATGAGGATGCCATGACATAAGACGTAACTTACACAATGCTTTTTGGCGCTGTACCCGCGTTGCCAAGAATGTGCACCAAACATATCATATGAAAGGTTTCAGAAACTTTGTATTTGTAATATTACAAAATACTACATTGCAGATAGATTTCACATGTAAAATTTCAATCAAGATGATTGCAGAAATGTTGCAAATGTAATGTTTAAAAAAAAGGTAGTCTCAGAAATATTACAAATCTGATGATACACAATTGAAACATTGAAATGTCTCCGCAACATAACTGAAACTCTTTGTGCTATCAGGGTAGCATGTTGAATAATATTCCTTAGAGTTTTGGACTAAACGTTTCTGTAACTTGTTTTAATACGATGAAAAGAAATGAAAATAATCGTCTATCACCCGAAATAATCGGTGAAATCGTACAGCTATGCGTGATATAGCATTGCTGATGTAAACTGTACTACAAATTCTACCTTTTTTATACCTTGAACTAAAAGTATAATAGAAACCAGAATAAAATCTTAACTTAATCCATTCTGATCCAACTGATAAATATCTTCCATTCCATATCGATTAATATAATATTTCACATTTGTACTAAATTTATTTATTTTCTGAATCGAGTTTTAATGATAGAGTTCTTTTGTAACAAATTTTGTTATTTTTCTAGACACAATATTATGATGTACCTTTTTAAATTTTTCTACCTAATCTCTGAAGCTTTGAATCGTGCTGCATTTTTTCTTTGAGTGTTGAAATGGACTCTCCGATTTTAATAAACTTTTACATATTTGGGACATTATATTAAAGTTGTATTTTAAGTTTTACCTTAGGTTTTTGAATAGTTTAAAAGTTATTTACAAAAAAAAAATGGAAAAATGTATTACTTAATATACAAGTTTTTGTAGGTAAATGTTTCGATTAGGAGAATTCGCTCTGACGACCTTGGTCTTGACATATGTTATGAAGATCACTCTTCTGAGTAACCTTAAAGATTTTAGCCGTCGCTGATAATTCGTTAAAAAATTATAAACAAAAGAAATCTAAGTAATCCCACACAGCATACTTTATCCTGAGAATATCCCCAGGTTATCGAGATATCCTATTGGACATATTGCAATCCCATGGATGTCCTACGGTTGCGATATCCCTCGGATATCTGGTGGATATTGCGATATCCTGTGCTGTGTGGGATGTATCAACTTACGTTAGTATTTAGGAACATAATTTACTACACACACGCGCGCGCGCATGCACACGAATACACACACATACATATTAGATATAGTACATGATACAATGATTGAAAAGTTAAAAACCCATGTGGTGCAGAAAACGCGTGGGTGGGGTGCAGAGAACGGAGCTTCGCCTTTCCCCTTACATTTCCGCATAAATAACTATAACATATCCTATCTTCTGGCAGAACAATGTAGAAACAAACTGTGTATTTATCTGTATTATTTATTTGTAAGATTAGATCCAGCGTTTTTTTCCACATTGTTCTGCACTACGGAGATAGGATATGTAATAAATATTAATGCAGAAATGTAGGAGGAGAAGCTTCGCCTTTCTGCAAGAGCAGAACCTCTTCCCCTGCACCCTGCCCACGCGTTCTCTGCTCTACATGGGTTTGTGACTTTCCACGCAAAACGAGATCCTCATAAAATAAGTACACATTGGGAATTTGCGCACTTTTTGCATGGGATTTTGACCAAGGAGCATAGAAAATGTGACTAATACGTATGCTCATGTCGCTAGTAGTCATTTCGGTAGTATGACAGGTATCTTAACCTGATTAATAGTCAACTTTAACGATTAATATCTTGCTTTACGAAAGACGCTTTTTTCTGCCAGATTCTTTTACTTCGTGCGAAAATAGCTCGCACGTCGAATAATTCGTGCGTCGAATGAATATAATTTCATCGATATTTAAGGAGAGACCCCTAAACTGAACAATTACCCCATCTTTTTTGTTAATAACTTTTCAACTATTTAAAAGCTGAAGGTAGGACTTAAGATACAACTTTAATATGATATCCCAAATATGCCTATAAAACTTCATTAAAATCGGAGGAGTGATTCTATTCGGAAAAACTTTCGGCAGTTATCGAATGTGGCGCGACTAAAGAAATAACGCAACGCTACCCAATCAGAAATATAATCTTGATTCAAGATTGATTCGAGGTTGATACGGTTGACAGCTGGTTGAGTCGATAACAAAGTTGACATTCCTACAATATCGACCACTCTTTGTCAGAAATATTGTGTTGATTCATGGTTGATTCAACGTCGAAGCAATTAATAGTGCTCCTATTATGTATTATATGCTTTTTTAAGACTGTTTAATTCGCAAGTCATAATTTTCGCAGTTTGACCTATCTGATTTATATGCGATTATTAATAAATTACACGATATCTTAAATGTCCATAAATTGTTTAACGTACAATATTTTCATAATGTATGTTATAATATTTGTGACGGTTCGCCTTTCCCGAACGCCTCGGACAGGCTCGCCGGGTACCAGGATTCGAGAGAAGGGGGGAAACCAACTTGCGCACACCGATGTTAAAGTAATAAGTCTTTATTCGAAGCCTCAGCCTAACTTACATATTTCTTATGCTACCTTATGTACTACTTAGTCTATGCGGGTATATACAGCAATGTACAGCTTAGCCTAGTGACGTCAGTCGGACGGGAGCGCGCTAGTGCGCAGCACCTTAGAACGCGGTCGCGACCCGTGATCGCCGGCGATAACCGGTGGGCAGGGCGGCCAGGTAACCTGCCCCGTTGGAGATGACAAGGACGGCCGAATGCCGGCAAGAACCGGGCGGCAGAATGGCCAAGTGGCCTGCTCCGTCGGCGGATACAAGAATAGCCGAATGCCGGCAAGAACCGGGCGGCAGAATGGCCAGGTGGCCTGCTCCGTCGGCGGACACAAGGATAGTCGAATGCCGGCGAGAACCGGGCATCGGAGTGGTCCGGAGACATACTCAGTCGACAGGACGGGACTAGTGCTCGATTCGGATCAGGGCATATAATCTCTTATGTATTTTTCGTGATCAGCGTTTGTGGCGCCGCCGCTGCAAGCGAACCAGTCGAACCGAACTAAAATGCAATATGGCCGTCTAAAATCAACATGGCCGTAGTAATGAGTTCCGTTCAACAAGCAGAGTGAAGTGAAGCAAAGCTTACGAGCGAAAGAGGTTATTTCTTACGAACGGAATAATTTGAAACTGATGGTATGTAATCGCAATTCCGCTTACAGAAACAGCTTTTTTCTCGCTGTGATTTAATTTGCGATGTATAAAGAGACTGTTTTTTTTTTTAGACACCAGTAGCTGTTCCAGCTTTCGACTGTACACCAGCCTTCGACACCATATAAAATAAAGTTGCTGTGGCTGCGTTTGGAAACATCACCTGAGTGCTCTCGGGTATTCTTTGAGAGAGTCATTCTATGATAGAGAGTTATATCGAATCATTAATCATGACAATTACCTATTTACTTTGTTTATATTGGAAGAGTGAAGAGATTGTGAAATGATGATTGGTGTAGATTGTAATAACTAGCTTTCTTAACAGATTCTAAATTTAATTTATTTTTAAAAACAATTTCTGAAAGAAACAAAAATATATTTCTCTTCTTAATATTAAATGTTTATGCAGTATTAGTCAAAGATTAGATTCTTACATTCAGTATTTGAATTACTTAATCGTGACAAATTGTAGCATATGTTTTACTTAGTCCCAGCTTTCATCTGATGAATTAATGGCGATTGAGCTTGGATTTTCCACGTATTAAACCAAAAGTTCTTACTTAAACTGATTGTGATACGTAGGCACGAGAAAACGACTATCTCTTTTCACTCTTCCAAAAAAGTATATGCATATATTTATACTGTAAGCGTATATAAAATATTTTTCATTTGCAAATGTCATATGCAAATTATAACATTTTATTTGTTTGTACTAATCATGTAATGGTTCCATAAAACATGTGAAATAAATAAGTTCAAAAATTTTATTAAATATTATTAATTTGGACGTGTACGTGTGTGCATGTGTGTATGTGCGGGTCAATGGTAGGGAAGGGGAGTGAGGTGAAAAGGAAAGCATATTGCATTTTAGTTCGGTTCGGCTGGTTCGCTTACAGCGGCGGCGCCACAAACTCTGTTCACGAAAAAAGCATGGAAGATTACAGCCCCTGATCCGGATCGAGCTCGGCTTTTATACCCGTCGGGGCGATCCCCACGCGCTCCCAGCAGCGTAGTGGGATCGGTTCCCGACGGGGATACTAGACTTTTGGGAGGGGCGTCCGTAGACGCCGAGTCCCGTGTAGTGAGGCGGATGGTCGGCCCCGGGACTCAGTGACGTATCGTCACATATTTTTTTAATTTAAATCTGAAGTGAAATAGATCGAATTTTGTGTATATAAAAATAGTCCCAGTCAGAAACATATAATTAAAAAACTGATGTCATCATTAATATGACATTGAACCAATTATTATATTTTTGACATGTAATTTATGGATGCGCTTTTAAAATTTGATCAATTTGGTTTTAGATTTTAATCTTAAAAATATTATGACACATTGTTTATAAAAATATTGTACGAAACAATTTATGAACATTTAAGATATCGCGTAATTAATCAATAATTGCATACACATCAGTTAGGCCAAACTGCGAAAAAAAAAAAGATTTGTGAATTGTAGACAAAATCTAACGAAGCATGTATAATCGGTGACTACATTCAATAATTATACGTAAAAACTCTTTACTGACCCGCGATTGAATAATGCGCCATAAACGGCGCTGCTGCGATCGTAGAGCGTCAAATAAAGAGGATGCAGGACGTGTTTGAACATGTTTAGCGCGCGAGCACGTGCGAGTCGCAATTGTCGCAAGTGCTGTTCTGTCTTCTATGAGTGAGTCCCAGATGCGCACAGTAATAAACGGACACAGCAAGCTGAGTGAAACGGACACAGACCAAACGGACACAGTAATAAACGGACACCGCAATAAACGGACACAGTGCGAAACGGACACAGTAACAAACGGACACAGACCAAATGCGCACAGAGCGAAACGGACACAGTGCGAAACGGACACAGACCAAATGCGCACACTGCACATGCGCACGGACCAAATGCACACACGGAGTGTCGCAAACCCATGTGATGCAGTGAATGCTTTGCACGCGCGCGCGCGCACACACACACACACACACACACACACACACACACACACACACACACAAACGGGAGGGGTGCAAGGGGGCCTTTAGCCCCCCTCCCGCACCCGTCCAAGTCGCTAACCTATGTAGACTTTACTCTGCTTGCAATGTACATGGATTGCATTTGGTCCGTGCGCACGTGCAGTGTGCGCATGTGCAGTGTGCGCATTTGGTCCGTGTGCATTTGGTCCGTGCGCATTTGGTCTGTGTCCGTTTCGCTCTGTGCGCATTTGGTCTGTGTCCGTTTGTTACTGTGTCCGTTTGTTACTGTGTCCGTTTATTACTGTGTCCGTTTGTTAATGTGTCCGTTTCACTCAGCCTGCTGTGTCCGTTTATTACTGCGCGCATTTGGGACGCTCCCTCTATCATGCACTAACTTGTTTCGCCATCGATTATCCGTGGACTATAGATTTTACTCGATATTTGCTTTTTTGATTATTTCTGCTTAGCATAGCCAAACAATTTCAAGTCTCACTGGGACGGTGCTCGTGTTGAGTTTTATTTATTGGACACAACGGCCTTGTTGACCGGGCTAAGAACCATTTTTTGTGGAAAAAAGGTATTCAATCAGTTCATGTAAAATAATATTCCTTAAAAGTGATCGTTATCTTCCAATTTTCTCAGACCGAACTATTTGTTTGGATTTGAGATCTCCTTAAAATGCCTATTGTTGAATCTATGCATGACATGAAATTAATTAGTTTTCTTTTTTCCTCTAATTTTATTTTATCATAAAGGCAAAATTGTCGATTAATTTTGTTTCAAATATGCACGTACTGGAATTTTGTTATTATAATTTATATAAAAGAGATTTTTATTTTGTACATTTCTTGATAAGTATCAAGAAGTATGTATGTGCAATTGCTTTTAAATAAATGTTAGAAAATTTTTTTGTTTAAATATTTTTACCTAAAAAATAAAAACACACACACACACACATACAGGGTGTCTGGTATTTTTTTATGGAATGTTCATGAGCAGGTAGAGCGCATGAAACTGAACAAAAAAATCCTTACCGTTTTTCCCTTTTCGCAATAGTTAACAAGTTAGTGACTTGTAAAATTTTTTGTATTAGCCCGGCCTACCGGCAAATGCAAGCGCGCTGAGCGCCCGGCCGCGGCGGCTGCCCCTCCCCAGTGCTTGAACCTTGAGATTGCTAGGCGCGTGGGGGGAATTGTTACAACAAGCGACAATGGCTACGCACAAGCGACGCATAACGCTAAATTCTCCCTTCGAGTTATGATAGTTCCTTACCCTTTTTAATGAAAATAAAATTTTTTAACGACAAAAAGTATGTGTGTACGTGTACATACATGTGTACAAAAAATATCAGTTCTAATGCTTAAAGAAGCGATTACTAAATTTATTTTTTTTATAAATAACGATTATTTTTAATAAAAAATATTTTTTTGATGATAGTCTTAAACACCGTAAACTGTCATTATAAATTTTAAAAGAAGTTGTTATCATATGCTCGAAACAAAATTTATGCTTCTTCAAAAAACATTAGAAAATTTTATCGATTAAAATGAAAATGACAACCAAATAAATGTTTGTTTCAACTTTATATTCTTAATTAAAAATTAAATAACTAGGATATTTATATTTTTAATAAAATTAATCCTTGTGATAGACTTATAATACACGGAAAAAACTTTATGATAAAAATTATTATGGTAAGTAGTAGACACAGGCCAAGGAGGAATTATAAAAATTTTTATTATGTTTTTCATCAAATTACGACAATATTTACACTACTTATATGATATAATTCTATGAAATTTCTTCTTACAGTTCGTGGTTACTGTCATGAATAATAAATTGTACATAATGTTACTATAAAATTTTCTCCGTGTAAATTTACGAATATATGAATTTATTAAATGTTTGAAAACTTATAAACAATATTTATTTAATTTAAGAAAAATTTAGTATAAAATCACTTTTTTAAGCATTACAACTGATATTTTTTATACACATGTATGTACACATACACACATACTTTTTGTCGTTAAAAAGTTTTATTTTCATTAAAAAAGGTAAGGGAATTATCATAACTCGAAGGGAGAATTTAGCGTTACGCGTCGCTTGTGCGTAGCCATTGTCGCTTGTTGTAACAATTCCCCCCGCGCGCCTAGCAATCTCATGATTCAAGCGCTGGGGAGGGGCCGCCGCCGCGGCAGGGCGCTCGGCGCGCTTGCATTTGCCGATAAGCCGGGCTAATACAGAAAATTTTACAAGTCACTAACTTGTTAACTATTGCGAAAATGGAAAAACACTAAGATACTTTTCTGTTCCATGCGCTCTACCTGCTCATAAACATCCCATAAAAAAATACCAGACACCTGTATATACAGGGTGTTTGGTAAAGATTTATGCAATTTTTATAAGCAGGTAGAGCGCATTAAGCTGAACAGAAAAGTCCTTATCGTTTTTCCATTTTCGCAATAGTTAACGAGTTATAGACTTGTAAAATTTTCTGTATTAGTTCGGCCTATCGGCAAATGCAAGCGCCCGGCCGCGGCGGCCGCCTCTCCCTAGCGCTTGAACCTTGAGATTGCTTAGCGCGAGGGGGAGTTGTTACAACAAGCGGCAATGGCTACAATGTGTACGTGTACATACATGTGTACAAAAAAATATCAGTTCTAATGCTTAAAGAAGCAATTACTAAATTTATTTTTTTTATAAATTATGATTATTTGTAATAAAAAATATTCTTTTGGTGATAGTCTTAACGTCGTAAACTGTCATTGTAAATTTTAAAAGAAGCTGTTATCATATGTTCGAAACAAAATTTATGCTTCTTCAAAAAACATTAGAAAAATTTATTGTTTAAAATGGAAATGACAACCAAATAAAATGTTTGTTTCAACTTTATATTCTTAATTAAAAATTAAATAACCAGGATATTTATATTTTTAATAAAATTAATCCTTGTGATAGACTTATAATACACGGAAAAAACTTTATAGTAAAAATTACTATGATAAGTAGTAAACGCGTGCCAAGGAGGAATTTTGAAAATTTTTATTATGTTTTTCATCAAATTATCCATAGTACATACTTATCCATAGTATGTTACACTCTTTGTAATAACACAGAAAAATATTCCCTCTTGATGTAACGATTTCACGATAGCTTAGGCGCGATGCTACGATAATTATGCTTAAAAATTAATGTTCAATATCATGTATTGTTAACACAACGAAGGATTTTCTTTTATAACCATAGAAAACTTACGGTTTCTTCTACCTTTAATTGCATTATTAATTACGACAGATTTTCAGTGACTTATAATGTATTAACGATAGAAGAAACTCGAAGTTCTCTATCATATACAAGAGAAAATCCTTTGTAGTTAACCATACTAACGATACTTGACATAACATTGATCTCTAATTACCTATAATTACCGTAGAAGTCGCATCGAATAATTTATCCTTAGATCAAACGTGAATATTTTTCTATCGTGTTATTTTACAAAGAGTGTATAATAGAGATAGTATTTCGTGCATTTCGTAATTTTCTAATAAGATGGTTACGAAAGGAGAATGTATAAAAAATCAATCGTGATAAATCTTCGTTAATTTAATATTCCATAAAAAACGATAAGAGAATTTGATGCGGCAAATATTATATTATTTGCAAGTTTTATACGTTTCCATCGCTTTCTCTCTTTCGACTTTCTTATTTACAGAAGTTTATTACGATTTAAATTTGTCCTATTTTTATTAATAATTCATAATCTCGTCATGTAATCGCGCATATGCGTAGCAGCCATCGACGCGAGCTTAGGCGCGGTGCGGCGAGACGTGGGAACGGCGACGACGCCACGCTTCTCCTTCTTCCCCCCGCCGCCGCCGGCAGCCAATGCTTGAGACAGTAGGCCGTGCTATGGCTCGAGCGGCTCGAGCCCTTCCTTCGGCGCGCAAGGCGCGCTCTCATTCGCATAAATTAAAAAATTTATATCTTGATTATTGATAGACCTAACCAAGACTATATTGGATTTTTATGTTCATCTCGATCCCGTCTATCTTTCTATGAAGTATTGCACACCAGATTTGGGACACCCTGTATATACAGGGTGTTCCAGATTAACCGGAGGATTCGGCATGTACGTATTTCTCATGAAAAACTGAGCCGAAAGTGTCAATATGTTGAGGGGTCAATAGTTTTCAAATAGTGCGCCTTTGAAACTTCCGACCACAGGCTGTAAAACTCGCGTCGGCAGGCGCAGTACAACTAAGCGATCGGCCGGTTGGCGCTTTAACGAGTACCGCTAAACAGCACAGGTACTGAATGAGTATGGCACCGTATAAATCTGTGAAATCTCTATTAACATCTATTGCTGTATTTGACTTATATCAAATCCAATTAAATTGACAAAGAGTGATATCAGTTGCAAATTTGATAAAACATCATTTATAAATTTATATCAATAAAAAAAATGTGTTTCTGAAATACGTTTTATGTATAAATAAATTAAATAAATAAAATCAATATTAATGAAAACATCAGTCGACAAACATTTCCAAAACTTGTTTTCAAAGAAATTCCGTCACAATCAATATTAGAAAACATTTACATTTAAAATTTGCATTTGATGTAAATAAGTATTTCATCATATTTAGGAAATAAAATGAACGAAATTCCAAATTAGGATACAAGAGGAAAAAAGTAATACTGGGAAGAAATCGACGTAACAAATAATAAGTATTATTACTACAAATTACATTTTTTGAATAATATTTTAGAAACTTTTAGAATAGGTGTTCGAAATGGCCACCACTCATTTCAAAATACAAAACTGAGCAAATCTAATCAAATTTTCTCTTGATGTTAATACTTATTATATTTACTTATGTTGTTGTACTATGTCGATTCCTTCACAGTATTACTTTTTGTTCTCATATCATAATTTGGAATTTTGTTTATTTCATTTCCTAAATATGATAAAATATTTATTTACATCAATTTCAAATGTAACTGTTTTCTAATATTGTTTGTGACGGAATTTTTTGAAAACAAGTTTTGAAAATGTTTGTCGACTGAGGTTTTTGATATTATTTGATTAAATAATTTAATTAATATTGATTTTATTTATTTAATTTATTTATACATAAAACATTTCAAAAACACATATTTTTTTATTGATTTAAATGATGTTTTATCGAATTTGCAACTAAACTCACTCTTTGTCAATTAAATTGGATTTGATTTAAGTCGAATACAGCAATAGATGTTAATAGAGATTTCACAGATTTATACAATGCCATAATCGTTCGGTACCATGCCGTTAAGCGGTACTCGTCAAAGCGCCGCCTGGCCACCCGCTTAGTTGCGCCGCGCCTGACGGCGCAAGCTTCACGGCCTGTGGTTGGAAAGTTTCAAAGGCACACCATTTGAAAACTATTGACTTAACATTTTGCTATTGACATTTTCGACTCAATTTTTCATGAGAAATACGCACATGCCGTACAGGCTCCTTCGGTTAATCTGGAATACCCTGTATATATTTCAATTAAATTTCGACCTTACTTCGACGTTGAATTGACATTGAAATATAGTTGAATAGTAGTTGAATAATAGTTGAATAGTCGTTGATATTTTATACGCTTTCGACGTTAAGTCGATCAGAATTTCAACGTTGATTCGAGGCATCAACAAATCAATGTGGCATCAACGAAACATTTCTGACTAAGTACTTCTAGCGTAACCATGATGGCGCGGCGCCTATAGTACGAGATTATCATCTCATTTGCCCAAAAATTGAATGACAGAACCTATATATTATTATACATAAATGGATTTGGTTCACAATGCTCCTTAATTCTTGTTCTTACAAAATTTTTTTAATTTTGCAAAATAAAGGTCGATTTACATATATCCGTAACGTATCAATGCCGTATTCGCTTAGTTCGTGATTTTCCGTCAATGTTAGTGATGATAAAAATTATTCCTTTGTTTTTAAATGGACCTGTTCACACATATCGGGCACAGTATTGTGAAAATTACAAACTGAACGAATACGGCACTGATATTTTACAAATATGTATAAATCGACCTTAAAGAGTTAGGGTGGAAGTAAATTTACAATTTTTGAAAACACAAGTATACCATCCCTGGTGAAAATGTAAAATCGGAGCGTAAGTTGAATGTAAAGGGAGAGTAAGAGCGTAAGTCAAATGTAAAGGGAGAGTAATAGAAGCGTTAACAAACTTTCTACGAAGCGTAAATTGAAATAATGAAATGTAAAAGAAGCGTTAACACTTCTTTTACGTTTCATTGTTTCAATTTACACTTCGTAGAAGGTTTGTTAACGCTTCTATTATTCTCCCTTTACATTCGACTTACGCTCCAATTTTCCATTTTCACCAGGGATTAACGTAAAGCGTATAAAATACAACTTTTATATAGAACATTTTTTCATAAACTTTATATTTTAAATGATATTCGCCAAAAACAAAATAATCTGTTATTTTTAAGAGATGGTTTCAACCCCTAAATGTCGAGATACGCCGCTAAAAAAATATGAGTCTAATGGTTTTTTATGCTTTATAACATATCTAAAGCTTATTAAAATAACTTTTGATCGTTCACTTTTGTTAGTGTTACTTTATTTCTTTCTCATTCTTTACTCTTTCTTTCTTCCTTCTTTTAATTTCTGCTAATTAGTCAAATACGAATACGTATGTATGTGTATAAAAATTAATTTGATGTTATTTTTTTCTAGTTCATTGTCAACCGGTCTAAATTCCATGGCAGCCGTAGTTCTGGAGGATTTTGTTAAACCTTTTATAAAAACTCCTTTTACGCGCAAAGGCGCTGATATCTTTATGAAGCTCACGGTTGTCATTTTAGGAACAATTTGTGTGGCTCTCGTTTTCGTCGTGGAGCAAGCCGGCACTCATGTATTACAGGTAAACATATATCTAATAGGATTTATCAATATTAAAGATATGGCCCGATCTAATCTAACTTAATTAAAGAATTTAATTAGTCTATGCTTAATTTTATTATATGCAAATGAATTTGACTTAGCAGTTATGTAAAAGCTAAAGGCAGAATATGAGAATAATAAAAACAGAAAAATTATGAATAAAAAATTATTGAAAAGAAATTATGAATGAAATATAAATTTATGGTTTTTACTGATTTTTACGTATGCGAAATAATATATGGAATAATTCATAAAAATATATATTTTTGACTGTTCTTATGATGAAGCTAATTAAAATTATGTTATATGATTGGTACACATAACAAATTAAGTTTTAAGTTGAAAAACGCGTTATAATTATTTTCGAAACAAGTCACTAATATCTGCCGAAAATACATGTGTAATATTTTGACAAAAGTATAGAACATTTTATAAAAATATTATTTAAAAACAAAAATATCAAATACAATAAAATTTTTTTATGGTAGCTATTTTAAGTGTAATTTAATTTTTTATTACTTATGCAATTTTTCAAAAACTTATTAGGAATATTTTAAATACAATATTGCATTTAATATTTTGTGGAAATATTATTTATGCAATGTAAATATAATGTTACTTTTATAATGTCTTAGGAATACTTTTGAAAGATTATATTTGCCACTTTTCTTTTGTAATATTACAGAAACATTTAAATACAAAAGCAAATTTTTCTATGTTTCTAAAAGATTTCAAAAATATTGCATTTGCAATTTTATAAAAACAAGCAAATACATTTCTGAAATATTTCGGATGTAAAGTTACAATTAAAATGTTAAAGAAATGTTTCTATACCATTTCCAAACGTTACAATATTTCAGCAATGTTACATGCCGTGTGGGTGATTACACAGGCACACTGAAAAAAAGTTTCTTGTTAGACTACACCATTATTTTTGGGGGGTTACCTAACCTATATGTTTTTGGGATTGCTGAATCCGAATCCGTTGTCCGTTTTACCCCATCCCGTCAGGTTTTGTCCCTAACTTCAAAAAATGCCTCAAAACGGCCTTTTTCAGATTGAGAAATAAAGTATACCACTATATCGATATGTTTTGGGGGTTGCTTAATTCGAATTCATTGTCTGCTAAACGCTATCACGTCACCATTCACTCCTAATCTCAAAAAATACCTCAAATAGCGTTTTCGACACTGAACAGTGTACGCTGCATGGTAACTGAAATCTGTAAACAATAGACTACTTATGTTTTCGGAGATATTAAATTTGAATTTTGAAGTAGAATTAATCTTAACAGGTTAGAATTCCGTTTCAGTCCTAAATATATCACAATTCTCTATTTATTTTTTCCTATTGTATGTAATTTTTTTACTTTTAAAAGATCGATGGAGTGGCTTTCTTTTTACGTTTGATTTCCTTCCGGACACTTTCTCTTTTCAAAGTCCAACAGTAGTCAGCCATTAAATATATTTATACCCCATCTCTTTGATAGCGACACACCATTACTTTTATATCTTAATGAAATCGCTCCACTATAATCTCTTAAATTTATTGGAATATAATCAAGATGAGAATTTAAAAAGTGCAGCTTCAGATTCATCAAATATCCTAATTTTCCAAAGTTTTGCACCATATCCGTTACTATTTGTTTATTGTCGTCACTTTTATAATTGCCCAAAAAATTCTCTATCACTTTCTTAAAACTAATTTACGCAGTTTTTTCTTTCTTATTTATTGACTTGATAAAACTCTCATCTTTTGCATCTTTAACATTTTTTGAATTTATAGTTCATCAAAAATGCCTTATTTGGATCCGATATTTCTTAGAATTGTTTTTCTAAATACTCAAAGCATTTTTCTTCTCCTTTAAGAGTCTTGAATAACTATTTTATTAAACCAAATTATATGTGAAGGGGTAGGAGCAATATTTTTGGGGGATCAATCAAAGGGTTAGTAAAATGATGTTCTTTGAACCTAGTTTAAACGAAGGTTTTCGTTAGACATATTTTCTGTTTATAGTGATTGTCACGGTCTTGACTATGCCATAAACATAAGAAACAAGGGAAATTTGTAAAGCCTGACCTAATATTGTGTTCAAAATTTTAAGATTCCTACAGATTTGACAATTATGCTCTAAATATTTCATTTTTTCTGGAAGTTGAAAGCCCAGGTAGCAAACACAAGTTATTTTGACGTCAAATTTTTGTAATATTAGTATGAATAACCAGAATGCGACCATGACGGTATATTGACGTTATTCAATGACGTCTTTATGATGTGATATTTTGATCCTATTTCTTGTTGTCATTTTATGACGTTATTATGACGTCATAATTTGATCCCGCTTATTGGTTAACAAATATAATATCTTTGATTTTAATATTTTTAATTTTTAATTTATATTAACGTAATCAACACATAACATATATAATATAAACAATTTTTTTTTATTGTTAATCATTTAAAGATTGGCTAGACAACACTATTACCCAGATAGCCAAGCGAGATTAAGCATATCTGGCAAATTAATGCACTGCATGTATGTTGTGAACTTGCCCATAATTTGCTGTCATTGTAACGTGGAACGAAGTTAACATCAGGAGAGCAAATAACCTTCATGAATTTATAAAATTATAAGTGCATGCATTGAGGAATAATAAACTTGTCACATTGACAGCAATTGTGCATGCATGTTGACAACTTGCCATCAGTTCGTTGAATTCTAATGTAGAATTTTATATGATGTCAGAACAACAGACAGTTTGCGGAAACACCTTGGCTTTAGTTTGATAAAATTAATAGGGAATAAGTGACAACAAAATAACAACACGTTGCCTTTATTTGGCTATCTGGGTAATAATAATTACTGTAATATTTTATATAGTTAATACTACTAATTTTAAAATTACATAATTAATTTTTAACAGAAAGACAGAGAACAAATATATTTTTATAAGTTATTTTACATGTTATTTCGCATATGTAAAAATCAGTGAAAAACTGTAATATTTATTTATAAAAATATTATTTAATTAACTACGCGTTTCATGTTTCTGACATCTATTAAACTAATCTATAATAAAAATGTATTCATGAACATCAGGTATTTATGGATCATTACGAAGTATTCAGTTATAATACATACGATTTTCAAAGTCAAGCAACGTCGACGGTGGTTCAGAGTTGGATGGATGACCGTTTTTCTAATCGCATAAGTTAAGTCGTACGATAAATAGAGTGTAATTGTGATTTATGTGGTCGCAGTATGTGTAGTGCACCATTACGGTGAAAGATTTTTGTAATGTGGATGCCAGTGTTGGATAGGACATGTACCTGAAACAATTTGTAAAACGTCAAAGTAAAACATCAATGGTCTGTGACATTAGACCGTCATTTTAACGTCATTAAGTCGTCAATTGGTGACGTCAATTATAGTCAGGAAACTAAAACTGTCAAAATGACTTGCGTTTGCTACCTGAAAAGGAGTCAAACATAAAAAAATTTTGAAGTATTTTTTAAGGTTAGGGGTGAATGGTGACGTGATGGCGTTTAGCAACGGATTCGGATTCAGCATTTCCAAAAATATATAGATTTAGTGGTCATGCTTTATTTCTTAGCCTAAAAAGAGTCATTTTAGCGATTTTGAAGTATTTTTTGAGGTTACGGACAAAACCTGACGTGATGAGATAAAACGGTGTAAAAGGAGGGACAGGGGGAGGTTCTGGTTTGGAACGTGACCCTGGTCAGGAATGGTAAGGGCGAGGCGTGGAAATAAACCGTGACCCGAAGTTCGAATAAGCTGTTTATTGTGTGAGTCGGAGACAAAGACTGACTGCGTCGCACGTGTTGCGACGCACGCTGGCTGTCGACGCCACGCGTGGTGACATGCGCGGTGGCGATGTCCAATGACTGGCAAGCGTGTTGCCGTGTGTATGCTTAGGCCAATAGCGAGCAATCTTACAACGGACAATGGATTTAAATTCAGCAACTCTCAAAATATAGATATGTTAGTGTAGTTTAGCGGACAAGCAACTTCCCACATAGCACATGATCATTAGAATATCCTGTGAACATAAGGACCGTATATAATGTACTGAAAATATTCTTATAATATTTTCTATAATATATCATAATTCGTATATTATTAAAACGGACCTGTTATATCTAAATTAGTATATTATTTCTCGTACATTCTTAGAATTTACTTTTGCAATCCAAATATCTTTTAATGTTTAAAGTTTATTTTTAGCGTCAAAAAATATAACGTTACCAAAAATGACGAAATAATTTCTTTATTTTGATTACTGTAAATATATATACCGTACATAATATACTGAACGATATTACGCGTGGCCATTATTGACATGGGGAGCGTCCGAAATGGCCACGCGTAAATTTGACCATGTTTGAAATGGCCACGTTCGAAATGACAACATTCGAAATGGCCACGTTTGAAACGCCCATGGGAAATATTGCACGGAGTTCAATTTGTCCACGTTCAAAACGGCCACGTCCAAAACGGCCACGTCCGAATAGGCCACGTTCGGAATGGCCACGGGAAATATTGCACGAAGTTCAATTTGCCTACGTTCGAAACAATCACGTTCGAAACGGCCACGTTCGGAACGGCCACGTTCGAAATGGCCACGTTCGAAATGACCACGTATGTTTTACTTAAACATGCGCAGCGGTCATATTTTCATGCTTCTTGGCCACAAGCGCATGCTCTGTCTAGCACAAGCTAAGCAAAAAAATGCGCTTTAATCTCACGTACATTGTAAACAATGTAAAGTATACATGTATTTGCAGATTTTCAATACAATGTACATGGGTTAGCGACTTGGACGGAGTGGGTGCGGAAGAGGGGCTGAGTCCCCCTCCTCCGTGTGTGTGAAGCATTCTCTGCACCACATGGATTTGCGACTTTCCATGCAAAATAAGATGCTCGTTGAAATACGTATGTAGATACTTGATATTCACGCATTTTTTGCATGGCTTGTGCTAGACAGAGCATGCGATTGTGGCCAAATTGAATTCCGTGCAATATTTCCCGTGGCCATTCCGTACGTGGTCATTTCGAACGTGGTCGTTTCGAACGTGACCATTTTGAACGTGGTCAAATTTACGCGTGGCTATTTCGGACGTCGGCAAATTATATCCACTCATTGACGTGGGCAATATTGACGCGTGGCCAATATTAACGTGGGCAAATGAGACGCTCCCCATCCCCACACACACACACACACACACACACATGTAAGGAGCGTCCCAGATTCGCACAGTAATAAACGGACACAGCAGATTGTGAGTGAAACGGATACAGTGTGAAACGGGCACAGTGCGAAACGGGCACAATGCGAAACGGGCACAGTGCGAAACGGGCACAGTGCGAAACAGACACATTGCGAAATGGACATAGTGTGAAATGGAAACAGTGCGAAACGGGCACAGTGCGAAACGGACACAGTGTCAATCAGACAAAGTAAAGTATGTACTTGTAGATTTCCAATACAATGTACATGGGTTAGCGACTTGGACGGGGCGTGTGCGGAAGGAGGGGCCAAAGGCCCCGCTTTAGATTCTCCGTGTGTGTGTATGTGTTCGTGTGTGCGCGCGCGCGCTCGCGTGCAAAGCATTCTCTGCCTCACATGTGTTTGCGACTGTGTCCGTTTTGCACTCTGTCTACTGTGTCCCTTTATTACTATGCGCATCTGGGACTCAGTCCACGTCATGTACGGGTCATTCCACGTCATACGGGCCTTCGCTCTGCCCAAAATTTGATGCAACGAATGCGATGAATGACGGATCAAAATGTTTGTATAAACATTGCATCTCAAAAGCCGTCTGACCTGAAATTCTAAATGGCGAACCATTTATGGCGATCCGAATATGGGGGCTGCAATAGGCGAAATTCTTAAGAGCTAAAGTGCCCGTTAAACTTGATCAAATTCGAAGAGGTAGAGTCATTCGTTTATCCTTGTTCATGAAAATGATCGATTTAAAATAAAAATTATGTAACTTATATATACAAATGAATGGTACCCCGGGATTTTGAATAGATTGAGTAATAAGACTATATTCGTCAAATCACGATTACAAGCCGTAAAAGAAAGTTATCTGTGTGATCAAATATTATTTATCTAAACGCGTTCACTGCAATTTTCTGATTATTACAAATTTTTAATAATTTTTTTTTACGGATTTCACGTTTAAAGTACGTACATAAATAAATCCGGGGGCGATTAGATCAAGACCAATAATACAAAAAAAATTTAAAAGTTTATTTGTTCATAAAAATGTTTGCTTCAAAATACAAGTTATGTAGCTTATACGTACAAATGAATGGTATCCCGCCGTTGCTCGTGTTTCGCCGAGCTTCTCCTCCTTTCCCCTCCCTCTTTCCCGCCCTTGGCAGCCAATGCTTGATAGTGGGCTGTGCTATAACTCAAGCGGCTCGGCGCTTCACTCAGCGCGCCCTTATTTGTACAATTTGAAAAATTAATATCTTTACTATCATTGAAGATATCAAAAAATTAGGGTGGACTCTTATGTTCATCTCACGTCTATCTCCCTATTAAAAAATGCACAATGCTCGCATTTCTCCCCGTATATGTAGTGACGAGTCCATACACAATTTGCGTTTTTTATTTTGTTATTGCGGATCTTATTTGCGATTATTGAAATTGTGTATTTTTGACTATGTTTGCTATATTGTTAAGAAAAACAATATTAGTTTTCATTTATAAAATGTTTGTGTATTAGATATTTAGATTGTAACTGTAAGGAGATCCATAAACCATATTACTACTACTACCACCATATATGTAGTAGATTTGGATTCCCACTGCTGTCATCGTATTTGTTTCAGCAGTACATATATTAAAATACTTGTATATATAATTTAATATATTGTAAAAATTGAAATAATAAGTTGTTAGATTATCTTTATTAAAAATGCTTGTGTAGCCTTTTTTACATAATTAATTGCTTTGCAAATATAAGCGTGGTTATGTATTTATAAATTTTTACTTGGATACAAATATTTGTTGATAAATGCAAATCTTTTTTTGTATTTGAATGAATGTTATAGTTGTCGATAAGTCTAGGCGCCATTACCAATGGACCATCCTTTGGCATTTTCAACATGGGAATGTTATTACCATGGATCAATGGCAAGGTATTATATATACAGATAAAGTTATTTTAATTTTTTATCAAATTGTATTTAAATTTTCTGTCAAAAATAAATATATTTATTTATTATTAATTAAATTTGCTAGGGCGCTTTAATCGGAGGAATTGCAGGTTTGAGTTTCATGGGTTGGCTTGGTCTTTCTGCCGAAGCAGCTATCACCAGTGGAAAAATTAAGTTCGTGATATAATTATTAATATTACCTGTGATATATCAAAGACAATATTGTGCATTATTGTTTTTAATTGCATCTTTTAAATATAATTATATATACATATACAGTGATTCTTAATAGATGTCCTGACCTTTTACCATCAAAGATGACAACTTACCGATTGCATTTTTACAGATTCGGACGGTCTATAGGTGATAGCTTCTTGGGTCGGCTGCAATGTACCGACAAGTTAAAAAGTAGTTAAATATTTTACATTAAAAAGAAGCTGTCTCCTATGGGTTGTCCGAATCTTTAGAGATGCAATCGATAAGTTATCGTCTTTGATAGTCAGGACACATCCATTAAGAATCATATATATATATATATATATATATATATATATATATATATATACATATATATGCATATATATGTATGTATACACGAATGTTCCACGATTATTTTTATAGGTTTGATATGAAACCCGTCACCACAGAGGGATGTACCTATTCTTTTCCACAAGTAGAGAATTTATTGTTGTCTGTTCCACCCGATAAGTCCATTTTGGATGACGTTGAAGAGTAAGTTCAATAATGACTTTTTTTATAGATAATTATTTATAACAGAATAGTTATAACAGTATATAACAAAATAACTGTTAAAAACTTTTACTCAGATAATCAAGCATGCCTTTAAAAAATCGTATAAATCTATTGTTGCGTCGAGACGCTCTTTTTCACTCCCACACACTCGCACTCACTCGCGAAAAGAAAGCTAGGCGAGATTTCAATGTTACACCAACTTTATTTAAAGAACGGAAACAGATTTGCGATGCGATCTCCACGGCAGAAGTCCGGCGCAGAACTGAACATCTGTTTTTATTTACAAACAATAAATTCGTTGTTAAACAATTCTCTCCCGACAACCGGCCAATCGATATTATCAGTCGGTCCTACAGCTGACTGGCGGCGAGGAGTATACCGGTCGACGCACGACGCGCAACACTGCTCTCCTCTTGAAATTGTCCTCCTGACAATTCGGAGAACCGCTTGCCGCATCTCTCCAAGAAAGGGGCTCTTTCGAAGGTTTCAGAACAATTTCTTCTGCCCGTGCTGCTGCGTGGGCTTCCGGGCCACGTCCACCTAAGCTCTCCCAGGAAGGACTTCCTCGGACTTTCTCCCTCGCAGAACTAGCCAGGTTCCGACGAATCTCCGACGTCCAAATCCTATTTCCGTCTCCGTGCTCCTCTCCCGCCAAGTCTTCCCTTTTCAATCCGCCGGGTCTTGTGTGCTTCTTGCTTCTTTCTTTGGGATCGGGGAGGGGGAATTAACTCCCGTGGACCCAACGCTCGCAGAGCTTCCGGTCCTCTGTCTCGTCATTTGCCCTAAGTCCCACAAGAAAACCACGGTCAAAAACCGTGGGAGGGGCAATCCGACGGAATATCTTCGAATCTAATGGAATATCTTCCTCGAACTCTAGAGCACTCCTCTCCTTCACTCCGTCGAAAATGAAAAGCTGAAACAGAAGAACGCAAAAACGAAACGCAGGTATCCGAACTAAAACGTATTTTAAAAAATTACAATATCCCTCTTTAAATTAAAAAAAAAAAAAAAGTACGGGCTCAGACTTTCGCCGGTACTCCTAAATAATTTTACAAAATTTCTCTCAAATAAGGGAGCCAAACGGTCTACATGTACCACTTTATTTTTATGTTGAGGAGATTTCTGTATACAAAACATCACTTCTCCGAGCTTTTTCACAATCACCCATGGGCTTTACCAAGGGTTTTGAAGCTTCGGAGCCATTCCTCGAATTCGGCAAAGAATAAAAAACCAAACTTTTTGTCCTGATTCAAAATACGTTAGTTTCGTCCGTTGATCGTACCAGGACTTGACATTGTTAGATCTGACTTGAAGACGTTGCCTAGCAAACCGATGTATAGTTTCCAGTCTATTTCTTAATTTGGACACATAATTTCCTTCTTTCTCGTTCTTATTCCACCTAAAAGGGCAACCTCTCAGAAGATCAAGAGATAAACGCAGATCTTGTCCAAGATACGTCTCTACCGGAGATAATCTAGTGGATTTATGTTTTGAAGAACGGAAAACCAACAAAAATAAGGGAACCCAGCGATCCCAGTCTCTCTGATTTTTACAAATAAACTTTGCCAGATAATTCAGAAGAATACGGTGCTGGCATTCGACTTGCCCGTCAGATTGTGGGTGAAAAGGGGTTGTTCAAGTCTTCTTAATTCCTAAAAGCAACACCATTTCACAAAAAAGTTGAGACTCAAAGTTCCTACCTTGATCTGTATGTAACTCAAGAGGAATTCCATGTCGCGAACACGGGAGCGGTGTACTTGCACACAGTTCAAATGGGCATAATGCTTTTGGACACGGTATCTTGCGCACGGTTCAAATGGCCACGGTGCATTTGTACACTGTGCATTTGGACACAAAAGAAATTTTATTAAAAATGTACACCAGTTATATGTACACGTAAAATTTGGCCACCAGATATTTGCACACAAAAAAATGTCCACCGTTCACTTGGACATGTAAAAGTTGCACACTATTCATTTGCACACCGCTCACTTGCGCACCATTCACTTGCACATCGTTCACTTGCCCACCACTGATTTGCACACCAAGAAATGCGCACCGATCATTTGCACATGGAAAGATGCACACTGATCATTTGCACATGGAAAGATGCGCACTGATTATTTGTACACCATTTGCACACCAAGAAATGCGCACCGATCATTTGCACACGGAAAAATGCAAACTGATCATTTGCACAAGGAAAGATGCGCACTGATCATTTGCACACGGAAAGATGCACACCGATCATTTGCACACCGTTCATTTGGACACGGTGCTTTTGGACACCGTTTATTTGCACACCGCTCAGTTGCACACCGTTCAACTGCATACCATTTAAGTCGCAAACCCATGTGGTGCAGTGAATGCTTTACACACACACACACACACACACACACACATACACACACACACACACACACACACACACACACACACATAGAGGCGGTACAAGGGGGGGGGGCCTTCGGCGCAAGACGAGAACATCTATCGTGCATTTAACGTACGCCCTGTGTGTTTGTGGCAAAATTTTTCTCTTTTTTTCGTAAATACATATAATTGTGATTTGAACAGAAAATAAATCCTCTGGCTTGTATGCCCTCAGAGTTTTCAATTAAAAGGTATTATCCGTTCAGAAGAAAGAACAAGTGTCGTATACTCTCTACCTCTCTCTATCTCTCTCTCCATCTCTGCAAAAACCTAACGCGGCAACATTCTGACGACTGTGACAAGACTTCTGTTGCCAATTATCATTAACAGTGAAAGTTGTAGAGAAGAAGACACGCAATGGATAATCTAAAATTATCGCAAAAAGTAACACGAACCGCGTTCACACGAGCATACACCGCTTTTGAGACCCAGAGAACGAAAGCGTCACCGGATATAGTTTTACTACAAGTCTGCTTTGCGCTGATCCAGGACCAAGCGAGCGAACTAGAAGAAATAAGTCAAAAACTGCGGGATTTCATGATAGAAACCGGAGAAACAGAAGAGGCTATCATCAAAGAAACGGAAGCTGACGATTACGCCACTAGGTACCATCTAGCAAAAGTTAAATTGGCGCAGTTGACGGAAAGGAAGGATGTCCCCGGTCCATCAACGCAGGCTCTACAACGATCACTCTCCGAGAACACGCGGACACAGAAAAGTATACGCGCACTAAAATTGCCCAAAATCGAATTAAGAAAATTTGGAGGTGAAATTAAAAATGGGCTTCTGTTCTGGAGTACGTTTAAAAAAATCCATGACGACTCAACGTTATCCAAAGAAGACAAATTTTATTATTTAATACAATCTACAGTCAAAGATTTGCGTGCGTTTGAGATCGTGAACAGTTTTCCCCCAATCGCGGATAACTATGATAAAGCCGTACAAAGCCTCGAAGCTCGATTTGGCAAAAAAGATTTGTTAATAGAGTTTTACGTGCGTGAACTTTTAAAGCTAGTTCTGAACAAAAATAAAGACGTCTCGTTAATGGCTATTTATGATAAGTTAGAGACACATCCATTAGCGCCACCTGCAATATTGTCCAAGAAACAAGTGCGCGATGCTTCAGGTAACAGGCGTTGACTACGCGGGCCCCATTTTATTAAAAGGAGGAATCAAGGCTTACATCTGTTTGTATACATGCGCGGTCTACCGTGCTGTTCATCTGGAATTGGCCACGTCACTGTCTACGGAGGAATTTTTGCAAGCCTTCAGAAGATTTGTTGCACGTTAGGGCAAAACCCTCTGTAGTTTGTAGCGACAATGGCAAAAATTTTGTTGGAACTTCAAATTTGCTGCGAAAAGTTAATTGGAAGAAGATTTCGCAATATTGCTCTATCAACAAGATAGACTGGCGTTTTAACTCTCCTTTGGCCGCATAGTGGAGAAGATGGTGGGAGCGACCTGCCTACTTGAGGACCTGTTAAAAAGAACATTAAGAAGAGCTTTGTTAGACTATGAAGAGCTGAGCACTGTCCTTTGCGATTGCGAGGCCATTATGAACTCCAGACCGCTTACTTGTCTGACGGAAGAAGCAGACAAACCAATGACAATCTCTCTAGCGATGTTTATCAGCGATATGCGGGAAAATAGAGTTCCCGATCTAGATCAGTTCAATAAGTCACACTTTGCAAAGCGCATACGTTACCGGCAAAGGTTGAAGGAAGAACTAAGAAAGCGTTTCCATATACAATATTTGGGCCAATTGTCCAGGCGGAGTAAACATCAAGATACCTTCTGTCAAGTAGCAGTCGGTGCCGTTGTTCTCATCGGTAACGATTTACAGAAACGTCTGGACTGGTCTCTGGCCAAAGTCAAGGAGATTTTTCCTGGTAAAAATGGAAAAGTGCGTGTTGTAAAACTAGGAACGGCTAAAGAATTAGTCCGTCCAATACAACGATTGATCCCTTTGGAAGTCGATTGCTTCGACTCCAAAACCCTGAAAACTTCCGAGTTGATAAAACCGGCCTCAGTACCCGACGCCAAGCCTGAATCTGTTCCAGATAAAAGATCCGATCATGCCCCCCTCCCCCCCAAGAGAAATCAAAGACAAGAAGTGGTCGTGTCATCAGGCCACCTCAACGGCTCGACATCTAGCATTTTTTTATGTTGAGTTGCTTACATAACATAGAAGCGCAACTCAAGATGGGAGAAGATGTTGCAAGTCAGCCTTTATCTTTTGAGTCGTCTATGGCGAGCGAGCGTAGCGCAGGAGCTCTCTGCGCAGGACGAGAACATCTATCGTGCATTCAACGTATGTACGCCCTGTATGTCTGTGGCAGAATTCTCTTTTTTCTTTTTTTTTTCGTAAATACATATAATTGTAATCCGAACAGAAAATAGATCCTTTGGCGTGTATACCCTCAGTTTTCAATTAAAAGGTGTTATACGTTTAGAAGAAAGAACAAGTGTGGTATTCTCTTTCTACCCCCTCCCCTCTCTCACTCTCTCTCTCTCTCTCTCTCTCTCTCTCTTTCTCTCTCTCTCTCTCTCTGCGAAAACCTAACGCGGCAACAATTGCAAACAAAGTAAAGTTTATATGTGTTTGCAGATTTCCAATACAAAATTACACCGTGTACAACTTTGCGGTATACAACTTTGCGGTGTACAACTTTACGGTGTATAACTTGGCGGTGTACAACATTGTGGTGTACACATTTTACGTGTCCAATTGCACGATGTACATTTTTTTCGTGTCCAAATTGTCATTTGTCCAGAATTTATTTTTCCTGTGTACAAAATTATTGTGTCCAAAATTCCTGTGTCGAAATGAACCGTGTACATTATTTTGAGTCCATTTTTACCGTGTTTATTTGCATTGTATCTAATTATACTGTGTCCAAGTGAATCATTCCCTCCTTATGTATTTTGACCCGATGAATCCAAATTCAAGGTCAGAATTGCTGAATTGGCTCATTTTTTTCTAACCTCAAAAAAACACATTGTAAAAACAGTTTGGCTCACAAATGTATAATCCGGAGCGTGCAAACTTGCGTAACCACATTACCCGGGGAAAATTTAATACGTATGACAAATCTGATCTTCTGTAAATAATAAAGTGTAGAAAATTCACTCCTTTTTTAAATTATATATAACTCTTTTATTTTCGAAGGTTTGGATTAATGAACAAACTGAAACTTGGATATTACAAGTTTGATGAGTAAAAACTATTCATCGATTCTTCTAAAAAAAACTTGAAAGCAGTGTTGCTGCACAATATTTATGTATATGCCTCCATTCCTGTAGCGCACTTGGTAGTGATAAAAGAACAGTACACAAACTTGAAAACAGTTCTTGAAAAAATTAAATACACAGAACATGGATGGCAAATTTGTGAGGATCTAAAAATTCTCACCATTATTGAATCAACAATCAGGTTACACAAAAAATCCATGCTTTCTATGTGAATGGGATAGTAGAGATCAAACGAACCATAACAAAAAAAATGGCCGACAAGAATGTCTTTGCAACCTGGGTTTAAAAATATCATAAATAAACCGTTAGTTAAACCTTCAAAAGTTCTTTTTCTACTTCTTCATATCAAATTGGGACTCATGAAATAATAAGTGAAAGCTCTGAATAAAAAAGGTGAATGCTACCAGTATTTACAAGAAAAGTTTTTCAACGTCTCTGATGCAAAATTACGGGAAGAAATTTTCGACGGACCTCAAATACGTAAAATGTTGAAAGACGACAATTTTGTCACCAAAATGAATAAAGACGAAAGAGCAGCATGGCTAAGTTTCAAAGGTGTCACAGAAAATTTTCTAGGAAACCACGAAAGTCAAGATTACAGAGAAAGAGTGGCGGAAAGATGTAGACTATGAAAAACTACGTTGTTTAATGAATCTTAAGTTGCATTTCTTGGACTCTCATATCAACTACCCAGCTAGCCAAGCCTGTTAAAATCACATATCGTGAAAGCTTTACAGCAAGGATTGTTTCAATTTTGACAACAATTTTATGACAAGTAATTGTCTGTTGCTTTGTTTTCTAAAAGTTTCGAGCAAATTTACGGCAAAAGTTTTCATCACACGATACTGCAAATAACAGAGAAAGACTTGTACATAAATATTACGTATAGAAATTACAAGATTTGTTCCGACACGATAAAATGCAAAATTTAAGCAAATAACAGAGCAAACCTTGCTACACGACATGACAATAAATTTATGGCAGGAACAGGAAATCTTGTTAACTCATTACTTCCCAAGCGGACATTTTATAGTCGATTGGTTTTCGGCTCAGAAAAGTGATGAGATCACATGAAAACTTAAAACAAAATATGCTCTTCTACGTAAAAAGAGTTGCTCTTTCAGATTCCGGGGTCAAAATTTCAAAATTTTTTATTGGAAATTAAATATGGCGGCTCAAAGTTGATATAAATTTTTTCATCGACTATTGACTTTTTATAGTAGAAAACTTTGAAAAATTTTGTCCATGACTGTTGTAAACGATTGAAATGACGAAGTTTGCCTTTTTAAAGTATAAACTATGATTATTAATTGATTTTTTTAAGTAGTTCAAGTAGTTCAAGATGGTGGATGCAGTATAGCGTCCAAATACATGGAAATCATATTTTATTACGATATATGTGTGTGAATAGCCATTTCTCACATTTTCGAGGTCGCTGAGTACGAATCTTTAGTCAGTTACTCATTTTTCAAAATGGCGGATACTCGCGGGTACCAGGATTCGAGAGAAGGGGGAGAAACCAACTTGCGCACACCGTTATCAAGTTAACAACCTTTATTATAAACCTTAGCCCATCTTATACATTTACTTAGCTTACGGGGATATATACAAAATATACAACTTAGCCTAGCTACGTTAGCCGGACGGGAGCGCGCTAGTGCGCAGCACCTTAGAACGCGGTCGCGACGCGTGGTCACCGGCGAGAACCGGGTGGCCAGGTGGCCTGCTCCGTCGGCAGAAACAAGGATAGCCGAACGCCGGCGAGAACCGGGCGGCAGGGCGGCCAGGTGGCCTGCTCCGTCGGTGGACACAAGGATAATCGAATGTCAGCGAGGACCAGGCGTCGGGGCGGTCAGGAAACCTGCTCAGTCGACAGAACGGGACTGGTGTCTGGTCTAGATCGCGCCCGGCTTATATACCCGCCGGGACGATCCCCACGCGCTCTTAGCTGCGTGGTGGAAATGGTTTCCCGTGGGGAAATCTTAGATTTTCGGGGAGGGCGTCCGTAGACGCCGAGTCCCGTGTAGTGGAGCGGATGGTCGGCCCCTGGACTAGTGACGAATCGTCACAAAGCATTGACTAGTCTGGTCCGCCCAACCATTTTTTTGTGTGCTGTATTATTTAGTGTCCCTACGCTAATATGTACAATACAGGGGCTTGATTCTTGAATTCATTTGCAAGAGAAACGTATTCGCAAATTCTGTTCTTATAAAAAAGTTGAAAATTTATTGGCTATCGTATGGCTTTTAACCAATAAACTTGCAACTTTTCTGTTAGAGCGGGTATTTGCGCATACGTTTTCTTGCGAATGAATTCAAGAATCGAGCCCCAGGTGTGTTGCCTCGTCTTGCGAGGTACGCAATGCTTGCTGCTGGCGATGTCGTAGCACGCGTGCGTGCGGAGTATTTCGCAGTAATGTTGCGCTCGGAGTGATTGCGGCGGTTGCGACGGTGCGCACGATGCGTGCGCCGGTCGGTCAGTGCGTGGATTGGCGGTAGCGGTCGATCGCGAGGGATGCGTCGCTCGGATTGGTTGCGGCGGTACGGTCGCGACTGCGCAGTGGCGTTCGAATTGGCCGTGGCGGCGCTCGTATTGATCGCGGCGATGCGCAGCTGCGCGGTACAGCTCGGTGCGGAGCTCCGGTCGGCTGTCACGGCAATCAGCTGTTGCGACGATCAATTGTCGTTGACAAGCATCCTGCGAGAATGATCATCCGCGGCGTCGGTTTCTCCTCAGTACGGGGTTCCCGAGAACGGTGTCGAGAGCGATCACTCAATACGCGAACCGGGAGTCGGATAACGAGTGAGGCGGTGTAGTGCGTGGCGTTGAGGAAGCGCTCAGTACGCGCTGTTACGGAAATCGGGTTTCTAGGTTAGCGGCACTCATTGTCAGTACGTGCACAAGGAAGCTCAGCTCACTCTGCTGAGAGGATCGGAGATCTGTCTTCTTATCACTGGTGGAGGGCTTTTATAGTCCGATGATAAGAGGACCGGGGGCGTGAGAGGAAACGAGATAACGGAGGGAGCTACGCGAAGTAGAAGGGCAACGGCCCTGTATCTTACAGTCGCAACGGTCGCATAACAATGGTTCATTACAAATATAATAAAATTTTAGGCTACTTGCGTTCTACTATTTTAGCCAGCAGTTCAATTAAAGACTGTTAAAACTGTCTTCGTTGCATTTGATGCAACTCTATCTTCCTATTTTTTTGCTCTTCGCTATTCTTTATCTGATTTCTCCTTTTGTTTATCTTCTTTTATTTTTGTGATTCAAAAATTGTTTCTACCCGCCTTTTTTTAGGTTTTTATTTGCCTTTGACCAATCACTAAATAAAAAGTTCATCAATAAGAAGTTATTAACTTTTAATTTAATTTTTTAGCTATTGACTTTAAATTAAACTTTAAAAAGTTAACTTATTCAATTATCCAGTTTTTGGTTAATTTTTCTGATGCGCTGGAGTTCTCTGATGAAGAAAAGCCTAAGGAAGATGGACCATCACTGGTAGCGGTTGATACAGGTTCTACTCATGTTTTTTTTTCAAATATAGAATTCATTGTGGAATAAAAAGTCCAAGAACTGGCAAAGTTTCCCGATTTCTTATTGCTATCATTTATGTTTTTGTATGTCCTTTTCAAACCGGATTTTATTTTGGCATTGCGCAGCAGTGACGTTGTAGTTTGCCTCTTTCATCTCATTATTAATATCTGTTCATATTTTATTGTGACATTTTAAGCTTGAAGTAAACTCAGGCTCCTTATTTTTATAATGTCCAAAAATAAAAGATTTGGCCTGATCTGGCCAAATAAAACTTTTTTTAAATTCGTTTATTTTAGATTTTGCATCTACAGATTTTTCTGGTTTATTAGCTCTTTCATTGATTAATACCATATTTCGTCGGTAAAATAAAATAACTTTAATTATTTAAGGTATATTTTATAAGTAGTGAGTGCTATTCCATAAAAACAATGCTTTAATGTCTTAATATTTAAAATATGATTATACAGTCTGATTTATGCTGGCTTATCGGTACCTTATGTCAAAACCGGCTTTTAATACTGAGATTTTTATGTTTTCACCCATAAATTCTTAATTACATGGAAAATTCAGTTATTTTACTTTCGACATGATTTATCGATTACAGCCTGCATAAATCAAGCTTTAGAATTATGTTTTGATGGAATGAATACACTGCTACAAGAAATTTGAGGTTACAATAAAAACTTTTCACGATGTTAATACTTACTGCCACTTGATGCTATCAAGAATTCGGCTTCTGACATGGCAAACGTCCATAATTCGTTGTCCACATAACTTATAGCTCCTTTATGTTGTAAAATAAATTTCTTTCCAGAAACAAAGGATCTCTTTACCGGCAAATAACTTTGCTTTTGCGCATGAAACGCATACGCGTATAAGCTACCTCACCTCGAGAGTGCTTCCAGTCTCGCATCTTTTTACAGCAGCGTGCTGTAAGTGGAGGGGATAACGAATAGCTTGTTCGACGGCGCTCGACTATTTACTATCTCCTTTTCTCTCGAACTGTCTCTTTCAAAGAAAGGAGACAGCAGATAGTCGATTGTCGATCGCTCGCTGCTGTAAAAGATTCGAAAGCTCGAGAGCTGAAGCAGTTTATGCGTTCTCATGCGCTACGTGTAGCAGGCGGCAAGATGGTTTTTATACGCGCATGAATTGTGTATGGAATAAAATGGAACAATCTTCAAGTTTTCCATGCACATCATGCATGAAATGGAACGCACCTTTTGTCAATTTTTGTGTCCGTGTCAACTCGTACCCTATCTGTCGCACCGAAAGTAACAGTATAAACCCCCGCTATTTGTCCTGAGCGCCGGATGACGACGACGATAACAATAATAACGACGTTTCTTAACCAAATTTACTCTTGAGCGAAAACTTTAAAACACGATATCCCCGCTCATAAGGCAAGCTTTAGAATTATGTTTTACGTAACGGAAAAATAAAAACACTTTTATAATATAAATCGGATTCAAGCTATTCATTAAACCTACTTAGGAATCAATCGATTCAGCTATTATTAAGAATCCGACTACGGAATCTCGCAAACGGTGTCTCGCGTAAGTGGTGCCTCACTGCGCATATACTTGGCGCGAGGCACTGCCGTGCCTCTTGATAAAAATAATAATGACGACGACGACGTTTCTTAAAATATTTTACTCTTGTTGTGAAATTTTAAATCGCGATATCTTCGCTTGTAAATCACGTAATGAAATAAAAATATTTTTATTATACAAATCGGATCTAAACTATTCATTAAACTCATTTAAAAATTAATCGATTCAGCCGTTATTAAGATCTAATCTACAGAATCTTGCGAACGGAGTCTCGCGTAAAAGAAATAGCGGTGGTGCCTTGCTGCGCGTACACTTGGCACAAGACACTACTGTACCTCTTGATTCCAAAAAATTATTTTTAAAATGTTTTCAAAAATAACAGATTCGCTGGTACAATCGTAAAAGTGTCTGAAAGGACTACTTTAAAGCCAATTAAAGATAATTAAAAATAAATTTGTACCGATAAGTATTAAAGTTTTTTTTATGAAGACAGTTTGGGAACTACTTGATCATATCTTGTAATAATGATTTGTCCAAATAATGGAAACATCACAATAATAGAAGATAACATATGTTTCTTATTTTTTTGTTAAATAATGTAACACCCATATAATTTATATTTATTTTTTTAATATATAGGGAACCATGGGCATTATACCGAATCAGTTATCTTTGGTATACCATAACTGGTGCCTTAGTGACCATGGGTGTTGGTCTCATTGTAACTCTGATTACTTCCGAAGATGTTGATAAATTGGATCCAATGCTTGTGGCACCGTTTGTAAGAAAATATCTGAAAACTTCAAAAAAAGATATTGCACTTGAAGAACTTCAACAAATCAAGGTTTTATTATTTTTTATTAAATTGTTACATCACTTGAAATATCGTTTTCACAATGTTAAGTCAGGACGATGTTTTTCTCTCTTCTAGACTTTCTTTAACATATTTACTTGATATGACTCTACATCATGAGTACGATATTTCAAATAATGCAACAAAACAATATTTTATTATTTTTTAGTTAAATCTATTTATTTAAATAAATAATATCTCGTTTTACTGTAACAACTAAATAAGTAGTGTTTAATTGTTAAATTAAGTATAATTTTATAGCATTACTTTATATAAAATAATATTATTTTATGTAAGATTTATTATAAGTTTGTTGAAAATTTGATTTATTGTTTACAATTAGGTTGCAAAATCAAATGAAAAGATGGCATCTTGTACTATCAATGAGGATGATAAGTTATTATCAGAAGCAACTTCGATACATAATGATATATACAAAAATAAGTAGTAATTATTATAATATAAACTTTAATGCTTCGAAATTATTAAAACCAGAATTTTTATAGTTCAATAATACCGATTCGATTGTCCAAGTCTTATATTGAATTATTGAAAAAAGTTTTGTACAAAGTTTGTGTACAAATACTATATATTTTTGATAGTATATTACATATTATATTGTAAAAATAGTTATAGTCATTATTATTAGATACTACATTTACTTAAGTACATTATAATAAAAAACGTAAATTATACAATAATATTTTTGTTTTATATTATACAGGGTGTTTGATAAAGATTTATGCAATTTTTATAAGCAGGTAGAGCGCATTAAGCTGAACAGAAAAGTCCTTATCGTTTTTCCATTTTCGCAATAGTTAACGAGTTATAGACTTGTAAAATTTTCTGTATTAGCCCGGCCTATCGGCAAATCAAGTGCGCCGAGCGCCCGGCCGCGGCGACCGCCTCTCCCTAGCGCTTGAACCTTGAGATTGCTAGGCGCGCGGGGGGAGTTGTTACAACAAGCAGCAATGTGTACGTGTACATACATGTGTACAAAAAAATATCAGTTCTAATGCTTAAAGAAGCAATTACTAAATTTTTTCTTAATAAATAATAATTATTTTTATCAAAAAATTTTTTTTGGTGAGATAGTCTTAAACGTCGTAAACTGTCAAATTTTAAAAGAAGCTATTATCATGTGCTCAAAAAAAATTTATACTTCTTTAAACAACATTAGAAAATTTTATCGATTAAAATGGAAATAACAACCAAATAAAATGTTTGTTTTAACTTTATATTCTTAATTAAAAATTAAATAACGAGGGTATTTATATTTTTATTAAAATTAATCCTTGTGATAGACTTATAATACACAAAAAAAACTTTGCGGTAAAAATTACTATGGTAAGTAGTAAACGCGTGTTAAGGAGGAATTATGAAAATTTTTATTATGTTTTTCATCAAATTACGATAATATTTACACTACTTATATGATATAATTCTCTGAAATTTCTTCTTACAGTTCGTGGTTACTATCATAAATAATAAATCATACATAATTTTATTATAAAATTTTCTCCGTGTAGATTTACGAATATATGAATTTATTAAATGTTTGAAAACTTATAAACAATATTTATTTAATTCAAGAAAATTTTAGTATATAATGTGTGTATATGTGTGTGTGCGCGCGCGCGCGCGTGTGTGTGTGTGTGTGTGTACGTACCTGAGAAAACAATAATCACTTTGTGACAGGAAAATGATTATTCCTTAGTTCGTGATTTTATATCACTGTTATTATTCATGCTGATTACTATAATATACAACACACGCACACGTAGAAAAATATGATTCTAGTTTTAAGAAAATCAATTATTTACTTTTAATTGTATTCTTTTTTAATAATTATCTTATCTTTAATGATTGAAAAAAATATTCTGTTGATAATAAACACCTCACTTTACATTAAAAAAAAAAGTTTAACATTTTCGTGTATGTACACACACACACACACACACACACACACACACACACACACACACACACACACACACTTACTAAAATTTTCTTGAATTAAATAAATATTGTTTATAAGTTTTCAAACATTTAATAAATTCATATATTCGTAAATCTACACGGAGAAAATTTTATAGTAAAAATGTAACGTGTATAACGTGTAACAATAACATATTATATATGTTATTTTAACACAATCATAATATTATTTTAACACGTTATATATATTAATTTAACATATTATATATGTTAAATAATAATTATTCTAGAAATTCTGAAAAAAATGTTTACAATTGCATATATAGATCGTTCCAGGATCATCGATAAAAACTTTGTGTGTATATTATTGGAATCAGTCTAATATTATAATATATGTGAATGCAATCGTACTTGGTTCTCTGTTCTTGGCGACCCCCTTTTATTCACCTAATAGGTAAATCTTTTTCACGAGAAACGCGCCATCTCAGGGTAGATAGTAAAGTCCTCAAAAATGAAATGGTCCTTGTTAAAACTCAATTATAGAGTAAATTCAACTTTTTTTTTTTGTCAATTTTAACAGCTAAATCCTATCACTAATAATAAAGAACATATTTATGATGTAAAATTAAAAGTACGTGCACATTGTGTTACTTTTACACTTTTTTTTAGTTATTCTAGTAATTTAACACTTTACTTGAATTAACACAACAGCAATATGTTAAAGTAACAAGCAAATATGTTAAATTTTAACATAAAAGTTTTAACCAGGATATTTTTTAACAAGAAAACACAAAATTTTTTACTGTGTAAGGAACTATCATAACTCAAATGGAAAATCCAGCTTTACGCGTCACTTGTGTGTAGCCATTGCCGCTTGTTGTAACAACTCCCCCCGCGCGCCTAGCAATCTCAAGGTTCAAGCACTAGGGAGGGGCGGCCGCCGCGGCCGGGCGCTTGGCGCGCTTGCATTTGCCGGTAGGCTGGGCTAATACAGAAAATTTTACAAGTCTATAACTCGTTAACTATTGATAAAATGGAAAAACGATAAGGACTTTTCTGTTCAGCTTAATGCGCTTTACCTGCTTATAAAAATTGCATAAATCTTTACCAAACACCCTGTATAATGTTAAATAATATTCCTAAAATGTTTTTAGATAGTTATATGTCCGCTTATAATAATGTTATATAATATAAAAAAAATAATATTATTTAATATTATAATATTTTAAATTATTAATTAAAAAATTTAAACATTTTTTATAAATAATAGAAGTTTACTAATTGTTATAAATAATTAATAAAGGAAACGGCTTCGGAGCCATTGCGGTTGTTCGTGCGAAATAATAATTTTTAATGTACTCTTCTACGCGGAGAAGAGAATAATTAATAAATGTACACCGATCTCAATATTCGAAATACTTAGAAGTATACGAACAATATGTACATCATTCTCAAATTGAGAAATAGAATGTACAGATTATGGGAAATATAAAGGATAAATTGCATTTATTAATCAAGGATTTTCTGCTATTATATCAAGGATATATATACATATACAAATATCTTCAAAACTTTTCTTGAGAGAGATTAATAGATGCTATTTATAACACAATTTGTACATTTTTATTATTTATAAACAATTTTTAAACTTTTTAATGAATATTTTAGAATATATTATTATAATATTATATAATATTCTATATTATAATATTATGGAATTGTAACGTCCGTTTTTCGCGCGGAGATTTTAACTCGTCGGAAATAAAAGGCCAGGGCGAAAAAGGTTCAGAAAACAGCAGAAATGCAGTGGATAGGTTGAACGATACAATTTATTTCTTTATTAAAGTACAATGATGTTTACTCGGATATTTACAACGCGAATGAAGTATATACAACGGTCGTACTATGTACAGCGATATTTCCCGGTGATCAGGAGCGGAGCGCGTGACAGCGGGCCGATCAGCTGTCTGGTATGGCGGGATGTCGGCGGTGCGCGGTGAGGCGGGGCGGCGCGTGTCGCGAGCCCGACGTTTGGGCTAGGTGGCCGGCGGGCGCGCGGTGTGGAACCGGCTGTCTCGCGTCCCGATGTTTTCTACGAATTGTTACGGGCAATTCCTCGAACGGCGGCTTGGTTTTCTGGAACGGCGCCGGCCCCGAGTACTCTCGGGGGAGGACGGAGAACACTCCGTGTCGTTTACCGGGCCGTAAGGATGCGGTCGGGAAGGATCCCTGCTAGCTGCCGAGAGCTCTCGGCGGAGACAGAGCACGCTCTACCCCCGTTGTCTGCTAGCGAGGAAGGAAAAAGAATCGAGCTAGGCCGAGAACTCTCGGCGATGACGGAGAACACTCCACCGTTTTGCTGGCTCGTAGGGCTTGTCTTCTCGTCGACGGAACGTATCGGACGGGATAACGAGAAGTGAAGTTTGTCGCTGCCGGGCGGCCTTATATATGGTCCCCGGCAGCGACTCGAGAGTTTTCGGAGTTCCTCGGCCTCCTCTCGGTTACATCTCCGGGATGCTGGTTCGAGAGGAGGGAGGCGAAGCGCCTCCGAGATGCGCGTCATCTCGGCGGTGTGGAGTGCTTATGGGCGCGCTCTCGTCCGTTTCTCGGCCCGTTTCTTGGCCCGGCGGATGGTCGGCCGGGCCTTGCGGTCGTTGTTAGCCGCTTAGGAACGCGGTTCGTTACACCACCCCCTCTTTAAGAGTGGCGCTGACCCTAGGGCGCTTATTCTTGGCTTGAAGCCGGGGGGGTAGGATTTTCGCGGCAGGATCGGAGTCGTCCGCAGCGGTCAAACCGCAGGTGCCACCGCCGATTTCCCATCCGGGCCTTGTATTGCCGGCTGACGTGGATGGCAAAATGGGGCACGTCGACGATGGTTCCCGGCTCCACTTCCACTGGAATTGATGGTGGCGGCGCCGGGCCGTATACCCTGAGCGGCTCGAGAGTCGGCCTGCGCTGGTCCACCGGCTGGTTACGAGGCGTCGGTAGTCGGCGTGGAGGTGCGGGTGGCGGCTGGAACATCCAAGCGTTTCGCTCGCTGTTACGGCGGTCGGACGGCTGTACTAGACGTCCTTGGCGGTACCCGGCCATGGCGACGCGGACCGCTGGTCGGCTGGTGGTTGTCGGCGTTGACTCCGGGGCGGTCGCTGGGCGGTCGAACCCGGGTTGTGCTGGATCGTAGCCTTCGGGCTCGTCTAGGAGCGCGTTGATGGCTGCGAGTACGTCGTCGTGGTCCATTGTTCCCGGTCGGGTGGTTCGAGACGAAGTGTGCCTTGGCTGCTGCTTGTGCGAGCTTCCGCGGCGCCCCGTTCGTTCGGTAGCCTCGTGCGGTCCGCGTGATCGGCCTATTGTTCGTCGTCGGTGCTGGTATCGTCGTCATCGTGCCTTTGGTTATCGGTAGCCCGCAGGTCTTGCACGTGGACGTGTCGGTACCACTTACCCCCCCGGCTTCGCAGGTCGACTATAACGGGGGAGATGATGCGTCGGACTTCCAGCGGGCCGATGAACTTAGGTGCCAACTTCGCGTTAAACGCGTCCCGCGCGTTTAGATAGAGGGTGGTCGCGTTTCCAGACCCATTCCCCCGCCTTTGGTTGCCAGTCTCGGCGGCGGAGGTTGTAATGGCGTTCTTGCTTCTGGAATGCGCGCGCGTTTTGGATTTCGACTACTTCGTATGCGTCGCGGAGCCGGCGCTGTAATGCGTGTGGCGGTCCGCGTTCGGTTTCGGCGGGGGGTTCGGTCGGTCGTCGGAGCTCCCGCCCGTAAATCAGGAACGCGGGGGTATACCCGGTGGCCTCGTGCGTTGCCGTATTATACGCGAATTGCAACTCACTGACGTGCTCGTCCCAGGTGCGATGGTTCCGTCGGAGGTACTGAGCAATCATTGTTTTTAATACCCGATTTGTTCTCTCCACTGGGTTGCAGTGCGGGGCGTACGCGGGTGTGAGCCGGTGGCGGATACCGTTCTTTCTTAACAGATGCTCAAACTGCGTGGATCGTAATTGAGTCCCGTTGTCGGATAGTATTTCTTCCGGACACCCGTGTCGCAGAATTATTGCCTCGGTGACTTTGTCGACAATGTTATTCGCGGAGGCGCGACGCAGGACGCGGACTTCGAGCCACTTGGGTGAACCGATCCTGCATGGTGAGCGCCCACGTGTGTCCTCGGGCGGTGCGTGGTAACGGGCCGACGAGGTCTATCGCCACCTGCTGCCAGGGCCGTATCACCGGAGTCGGATGTAAAAGGCCGGCGGGTCGCGTCTGAGCGGGCTTGTGCGCCAGGCATTCCGGGCATTGGCGGACGTACCGGGCGATGTAACGGAACATCCCCGGCCAGTAATAATGTTCCGCCACGCGGGCGATAGTCTTAGCGATCCCGAGATGCCCTGCGGTCGGTTGGTCGTGGTACCGGCGCAGGATCTCGGTGCGCTCGTCGGTCGGAACGCAGTGCTTCCACTGCGATTCGGGCGGTATTTCCTTGAAATTTAGGGTATGTAGCACGTGTTTTTTAAGTTTGCCCTTCTCTATCCGATAATCCGGAACGTCTCGAGGTGCCTTTTTAACGGCCTGCCACATGCGCCGGTACCAGGGACATTTTGGGCGTGTGATCGTGCTTACGGCGGTTTGGCGGGATAACGCGTCGGCCACGCGGTTTAGTGCTCCCTTTCTATATTTGACCTCGAAGTTGTATTGTTGTAATTCAAAGGCCCATCGGCCCAGCCGACCGGTCGGTGAATCCAGCGTTCGGAGCCAGCGCAAGGACTGGTGGTCGGTGACGACCCTAAACCGGTAGCCCTCGAGGGTAACAGCGGAATTTCCGGACGCCCCAGATGACCGCGAGGCACTCGAGTTCGGTTGCGCTGTAATTCCGTTCAGCGGCGTTGAGCGTCCGGCTGGCGTACGCGATCACGCGTTCCCCTTCGGGGAAGTCTTGGGTGAGGACCGCCCCCAACCCTGACGTACTTGCGTCTGTCTGTACGACAAACTGGCGGGTGAAGTCCGGGCATGCGAGAACCGGCGCGGACGTGAGCGTGTTTTTAGCGAGTCAAAGGCTGTTTGTTGCTCGGTTCCCCATCGCCATTTGACGTTTTCCGCGTCAGCTGCGTCAAGGGAGCGGAGATGGCGGCGAAGTCCCGGACGAACCGTCGATACCAGGATGCGACCCCCAGAAACCGTCGCACCTGTCGGACGGTCGTGGGTACCTCCCATTTCGCAATCGCGTCGGTTTTCTCTGGGTCGGTCCGAATCCCGTCGCGGTCGACCACGTGCCCGAGGTATGTGAGGCGGTTTACCCCAAATTTGCATTTCTCCGGATTGAGCCGTAGGCGGGCCTCCCGCAGCCGCCGGAACACTTCGCGTAGCGTCTCGAGGTGCTCCTCGAGTGAGGAAGTCACGACAATGATGTCGTCTAGATACACGAAAACCCGCGGCTCCAGCTCAGGTCCCAGGACCGCGTCCAGCAGGCGTTGGAACGTCGCGGGCGCGGAGTGTAATCCGAACGGCATTACCCGAAATTGGAAAAGTCCCTTGCCGGGAACAGTAAACGCGGTCACCGGGCGGCTCTCAGGGGCGAGTGGGACCTGCCAGTACCCGCTCCGCAGGTCCAGCGTGGTCAGGTATCTGGCCCCTCGCAGCTTATCTAGAGTGGCGGTGATCTGCGGGAGCGGATACGCATCGGGCTCGGTGACCTCGTTCACCCGGCGGAAATCGACACAAAAACGCGGTTTTGCCGTCCTTTTTTCGTACGATCACGATCGGTGAGCTCCACGCGCTGCGGGAGGGTTCAATAACGCCGTCGCGGAGCATTTCTTCGACCTCGGCGTCGATAATCGCTTGCATGGCGGGATTGCGGGGTCTGTATCTCTGTTTAATAGGGGCGTTATTCCGGACGCGGATTGTATGCTGGACGCGGTCGGTGGGCCCCCGTATGTCGTCAAAAAGTGGTAGCTCGTGTTCCAGGAATTCGCGGAGTTTTTCCCTCTCGGTCGGCGCGAGGCCCCCCGTAGCTTGTTCCGGAGATGTGCGGTGGCGTAGTCGCGGGGGTCGCGACGTATCGGCGGTGGCGGGATGGCCTGGCGCAAGCGAGCCCAGAAGTCGACGCCTAATAACACGTCAGCATCGAGATGCGGCATAATCTGCATCTCATGCCAGACCTTCCGCCCCCCTATCGTGACCGGAAGGGTTATGCAACCAGAGATCTGGGTGACCGTTTGGTTCGCGAGGTGAACGTTGCCGGTGGCGGGTCGGATAACCAGTCCGATGCCCCGAAGCGCGGCGGCGGTCTGCGGACTGACGAATGACGCCTCGGACCCCGTATCGAGCAGCGCGAGAAACGATAGGTGGTGGACTCTAATATGCAGGTGCGGTCGCGGTAGGTACGTTATTCGGAGGGGCGGGGCGCGACCGCGTTTCCCTCGGCTCCGGCGGCGTTTCCCGGCGGAGGGTGACAATCTCGCGTAAGTACGCCGTCCTTACCGCACTGGGAACAGAACTTCCGGGGAATACGTCGGCAATCGAAACGCGTGTGTCCTCTCTGCTTGCACCGCCAGCAGCATTCCGTTTTATCGTATGCGGTTGCTGCAGCTGCGCTGGGTTTCGGTGCAGTCTGCCGGGCTCGGCACTGGCTATCTAAGGTTTCGAACTCTTCCGCGCCTCGTAGTAGGTCGTTTACGCGGTGTATGTCGCCCCGTCGCACGTATAGTTTATAACGCGGTTCCATGTTTTCGTACAGTATATCGATTTGTTCGGCGGCCGCGTATCCCCCTGCGCGTCTCATCATGGTGAGAAGCTCGGTGGCGTATTTCCGATATGGCTCGTCGGTTTTCTGTACGCGGGTTTGTATGTCGCGACGTAATTGGCTAAAGTATCGACGCGGTAGATAGTAATCGCGGAACTCGGTTACGAACTCATCCCATGTCCCCCAGGTCGTCCGGTTGTTTCGGTACCACAGCAGGGCGTCCCCCCTCAATAATTCCGGTAACCCTCGCAGCATTTGGTGGTCCCCGTATCCGTACTCGTCTTTGAGCTCGTCGACCCGCTCTAGGAATGATAGGGGGTCTTTGCCATCGAAGTGGCACCCCCACTTACGTATCTGATTCATCGTCTTTGCGTGCGCCTCTGCGCCCGGTTCGGGGTCTACGGCCGTGACGTTGATTTGCGGGGGTTCCATCGCGGGCCCTGGTAGGGAGAGCACGTCAGTGAATCTTTCGGGGTGTCGGTTTACGTAGTCGCTGGCTCGTCGACGGAGGTCGTCTAATGTTCCGGTGGTGTCGAGACCGAGCGATTCAAGCGTTTTTGTTAAATCTGCTTTTGACGCGAGGTATACCCACGTTTTCGGCATTTCTGCTGTTTCTCGGAGCGGTTTATCGGTCCCTGTTCGGGCGCCAATGTAACGTCCGTTTTTCGCGCGGAGATTTTAACTCGTCGGAAATAAAAGGCCAGGGCGAAAAAGGTTCAGAAAACAGCAGAAATGCAGTGGATAGGTTGAACGATACAATTTATTTCTTTATTAAAGTACAATGATGTTTACTCGGATATTTACAACGCGAATGAAGTATATACAACGGTCGTACTATGTACAGCGATATTTCCCGGTGATCAGGAGCGGAGCGCGTGACAGCGGGCCGATCAGCTGTCTGGTATGGCGGGATGTCGGCGGTGCGCGGTGAGGCGGGCGGCGCGTGTCGCGAGCCCGACGTTTGGGCTAGGTGGCCGGCGGGCGCGCGGTGTGGAACCGGCTGTCTCGCGTCCCGATGTTTTCTACGAATTGTTACGGCAATTCCTCGAACGGCGGCTTGGTTTTCTGGAACGGCGCCGGCCCCGAGTACTCTCGGGGGAGGACGGAGAACACTCCGTGTCGTTTACCGGGCCGTAAGGATGCGGTCGGGAAGGATCCCTGCTAGCTGCCGAGAGCTCTCGGCGGAGACAGAGCACGCTCTACCCCCGTTGTCTGCTAGCGAGGAAGGAAAAAGAATCGAGCTAGGCCGAGAACTCTCGGCGATGACGGAGAACACTCCACCGTTTGCTGGCTCGTAGGGCTTGTCTTCTCGTCGACGGAACGTATCGGACGGGATAACGAGAAGTGAAGTTTGTCGCTGCCGGGCGGCCTTATATATGGTCCCCGGCAGCGACTCGAGAGTTTTCGGAGTTCCTCGGCCTCCTCTCGGTTACATCTCCGGGATGCTGGTTCGAGAGGAGGGAGGCGAAGCGCCTCCGAGATGCGCGTCATCTCGGCGGTGTGGAGTGCTTATGGGCGCGCTCTCGTCCGTTTCTCGGCCCGTTTCTTGGCCCGGCGGATGGTCGGCCGGGCCTTGCGGTCGTTGTTAGCCGCTTAGGAACGCGGTTCGTTACAGAATATTATATAAATATATTATAGAATATTATATAAAGTAGACATATAACTTCTGAATATTCCATTGATATTAAAAAATAATACATAATATATTTGAAATATTACTACAATATTATTTTAATTTTTTAATAATATTCACATAATATTCTAAGAGTATTATGTGCTTATAGAGATGTGTATAGCTGAGACAGTACAGTAAGTGATGTTAATAAATTAAAAAGTATTCCATGGTTAGATGAGAAGCAATGCATAGTAAAATAATTAAAATAAAAAACCTGTTACATAATCAAGAGACACGGTAGTGGCTCGCGTAGATGATACAACCAAGGATCAAAGGAAGGATGTCAGGATCGGATTGATAATCTATAATTTCATCGACTTCCCAATCTTTGTGTTCTAAGGCAGCATTCAATGTTTTCTTTATTTTTTGATATGTTATCTTACTCTTTGCTTCACTGTATTTTTCGTATACATCTTTAAGCTCGCTCAGAGACACGAGAGTTTGTGGTGACGATGTATCGTTAGAAACTGTACAATTGCCATATTTTGGCGGCTTAATTACGCTATATACCGACAGCAATTTGTACAGTTGTAAAAACATTGAACAACTTGGGTGATCGTTAGATCCCGCAGCTTGGCGTATGGTTCCGAAAAATTTCTGTAATATATAAGCAATAAATATATAAAAATCGTAAATAGTAAGTATTGTTTCTTTGCAGATTATTACTTCCAAGTTATCTTGATTAACTTTGCCCGTGACTAAATATTGGAGTTGGAATTTTTCAATAAAATAACGACATAATTCTATTGTAGATTGGAGAAATATTCGTAATCCTTGTGCTGTCTCTTGAGTTAAAAATTCGTCAAATGTTATGTCGTCTTTCCGTGCAGCTAATTCCCATCGATTAAGCCATTCCAAAGAATCTTCTAATACCTGTGAGTAATGGATGATTACAAAAATATTTTGACATTTATTGGAGACACAAGTATATATATATATACAGTTCATATAGTATATTATATCGCATTGTAATTTTACATATGCCATTGTATTCTCACTCGTCGTGCAAGGGTTTAAATTATAAAATATGACATTACCTTGAAGTCTTTGCTATCCGGAATAACCCCTTCATTAGGAGATTTGCGGTTTAACGCATCGAATAAATCGTTTATGCGGTTGCAAAAAGATATTGCCTTTTCGCATCCCTCGAGTTGTGTGCATTTTTTACTTAAGTAGAATGTCAAGCCATCAGCAACAGAGTTGCTAAAAATCTGCAATAAAGAGAAATTAATTGATAAGAGAAAACAATCGTTTAATATTATGACATAAAATTAGATTATACTCAAAGTTTCTACTGCAAAAGTAGAAAAATGGCCAACGTTTTATAAATACTTATTTCACCCTGACATACGATAAACTATGGCTATAAACTTGTGACATTTTATTTTATTCGTTAAAATTAGACGTTAAATTATACATAAATAAACAAAAAAATACCTGAGTTGCAAGTCGTATGCGCATTTTCGAAGTATTGTTCAGATAAACGTGTCTTCTTGTTATTTTCGGGCACGTTCTAGCATTTCCTATATATTTACTATCAAGATGAAACAAAGTTTCAAAGTACTTCCATTCGATGTAATTGCTTGTAGAATTTACTTATAAAAAAATGGTGACATAAAATTCCGTTAATAGTGAGTAATTAAACGCATTTTTCATTGTATTTGTTTTGTTTATTATAATTTAAATTCATATTCACAGAAATCAGATGTATTAACTTTGAAGCTTACTCGTAATCGTTTTTTATTGTGCAAGCGATTGCGAACGGTTTTCATTAGATGCGGCGTATCGGAAAACATGAAAACTTTTTGCTCGCTGTCCAGGGAGTGACTAAAACATGCTTTCGTATCATCGATAGAACTGAAAATACCTAATAGCGACCACATCTTCTTATTCGTGGATGCGCCATCAGCAATTATTCCGCGAATTTTTGCTCCATTTTCTTCGAGGTACGCAATAGCTTTGACCGCAATCTTCGCTAATTCTTCCCCTTTAACAGGATTTTTCGACGCAAAAATAGCGATGAGTTGTGTATACGTTTTGGCAAGCGATTGAAACATAATGACTAGACCATGAGTTGCTTGATCATTAATATCGGTAGACTGTGGTCCAAGATCAGTTTAACCAACGTAAGTAAGATTTCTTGAGCAAACTGAGATAGATCTTTGTAAATTTATTTCGTCCAATAAAAGCACGCCGTGGCATTGTAGAGATGATTTACGGTCAAAAATTTTTTTTTAAGTTGCAAAAAGTCATCAAAACCGCATTTCAAATTAATCATAGAAAAATAACCACATATCGTATGGCCGAGGTAGAGACGCTCTCCGACCACCTCTATATAGAGATACGTCTGCTGGCCGCGTCCCTCCGCGCTGCCTCTGAGGCCTCGGGTCGGCGGCGTCGCCCCACCCCTCTCATCTTGACCCCGGGGGATGCGGAGGCGGCGGGCCGGGTCTTCTCGAGATGGGCGGTCTCCCGGCTCAACGGGGACGCGCTGATGGCAGCCACCGTTGCGTCGAAATGAGTGAACGACGACGGAGATGGAGGGGAAGATGCCGACCCCCCGGACCACCCCACCCGGTCCTGGGGGGGGGGGAGCGCGAGGGCTACGGGAGGGCTTCCAACCAGTGGTGCAAGATCGTGGGACTTCTCGCGCACGCGCAGTTACTTACCGCGCATGGAGCTGATCACATGACCGTTCAGTCAGGCTCGTATATGCGGGCAATTTTAATGGCACTTCTGGCGATTAACAATACGCATAAGCATTTTTATTTGAATATGAATGTATAAGTATCGTATATATAAGATAATATAACATAATATGGAAAATACTATATAAATCATTATATATAAAATATCTTATTAAACATGTATATTAATATACAGGGTGTAATGTAATCGGAAGCCATCCCGTAATGGAAAGATAGACGGGATCGAGATGAACATAAAAGTCCAATATTGTCTTGGGTTAGGTCTATCAATAATCGAGATATAAATTTTTCAAATTGTACGAATGAGAGCGCGCCGTGTGAAGAGCCGAGACGCTCGAGCTGTAGCGCGGCCCACTGTGTCGAGCATTGGCTGCCGGCGGGGGGAGGGAAAAAGGAGAAGCGGTGCCGCTGCCTGGGCTTCGCCGCCCTCGCGTCTCACCGCACCGCGCCAACACTCGTGGCGATGGCAGCTATGCACATTCGTGATTACTTGACAAATTAGGAGTTAGCAAAGATATGATAAATTAAAACCGTAATAAACTGCTGTGATTAAGAAAATCGAAAGAACGAAAGCGATAGATACTTATGGAATCTACAAATAATCTAATTTCTATCGTAATTGTGAATAAGTAAATTAATAAAAGTTTTTCGTACATTCACGAAAGATTCTTTCTTTTTCTTAAATATCTTATTTACAGTATCATACAATTCTAACTTTGTTTCTTATCGAATTGTGTCGTACTGTTAAATCCTTGATGAAAACATTAATAAAAAATTACCATAAATTCCCGATTGATTCTTAAAGTGATAATTTTCTTTTATAAGTGTATTATAATATTTGCCACATCAAATTCTCTCATCGTTTCTTATTGTTTTTTTTCCATGGAATGTTAAATTAACGAAGGTTTATCACGATTAATATCTACGATTGATTCTTCATATATTCTTATTTCGTAAATATTTAATTAGAAAATTATAAAATGCGCGATATATCCATATAATATGTTACACTCATTGTTCATAACACGATAGAAAAATATCTCTTGATGTAACGATTTCACAATAGATAATGCCTTCTACGATAATTATGCTTAGAGATGTTCAATATCAAATATTATTAATATAACGAAGAGTTTTTCTTTCATAACGATAGGGAACTCGAAATTTCTTTTATCTTTAATTACATTATTAATTACGACAGATTTTCACTGATTGATTTAGAATAGATACCAACAAAAATACGAGAATCTAATTGATTTCTCTTTTGTAATCCATTACTTGTCTGAATAAAAAAAAAAGAATTTCAAGAAGTGATATCATTGTCTATCGTTCTCTTGTTTCCTGTTAGGAAAGTATATTTTCTCGTTGGAATATGACAAAATATCTACGGAGACATCGTGTTTAATAGTTCGGTTGGAATATTTCGTAAACTTAAGTTCTCTATTGTATAATTACGAAAGAAAACACTTTGTTGTTAACCATACTGGTGACATTAACATCTCCAAATATAATTACGATCGTATCGTATAATTTATCACGAAATCGTTAGATCAGGCATGAATACTTCTTCGTTTAAAAAACTCTTCGTTATTAATAATATTTGATATTGAACATCTCTAAGCATAATTATCGTAGAAGGCATAATCTATTGTGAAATCGTTACATCAAGAGATACTTTTCTATCGTGTTATGAACAATGAGTGTAACATATTATATGGATATATCGCGCATTTTATAATTTTCTAATTAAATATTTACGAAATGAGAATATATGAAGAATCAATCGTAGATATTAATCGTGATAAACCTTCGTTAATTTAACATTCCATGGAAAAAAAACAATAAGAAACGATGAGAGAATTTGATGCGGCAAATATTATAATACACTTATAAAAGAAAATTATCACTTTAAGAATCAATCGTGAATTTATGATAATTTTTTATTAATGTTTTCATCAAGGATTTAACAGTACGACAATTCGATAAGAAACAAAGTTAGAATTGTATGATACTGTAAATAAGATATTTAAGAAAAAGAAAGAATCTTTCGTGAATGTACGAAAAACTTTTATTAATTTACTTATTCACAATTACGATAGAAATTAGATTATTTGTAGATTCCATAAGTATCTATCGCTTTCGATTTTCTTAATCACAGCAGTTACGGTTTTAATTTGTCCCTATCTTTGTTAAATAATTTTGTCAAGTAATTGCGAATGTGCGTAACGACGCGAGTCTAGACGCGGTGCTGCGGGACGTGAGGGCGGCGAAGCACAGGCAGCGGCGCCGCTTCTCCTCCTTCTCCCCGCCGCCGGCAGCCAATGTTCGACACAGTGGGCCGCGCTACAGCTCGAGCGTCTCGGCTCTTCACACGGCGCGCTCTCATTCGTACAATTTGAAAAATTTATATCTCGATTATTGATAGACCTAACCCAAGACAATATTGGACTTTTATGTTCATCTCGATTCCGTCTATCTTTCCATTACGGGATGGCTTCCGATTACATTACACCCTGTATATATACAGGGAGTCCCAGAGCATACTGGTCACTGTTCATAAAAAGGTAGATGGGATCGAGATGAACATAAAAGTTCAATATTGTTGTGGGTTTGGTCTGCTAATAATCGAGATATAAATTTTTTAAATTATGCGAATGAGAGCGCGCCTTGCGCGCCGAAGGAAGGGCTCGAGCCGCTCGAGCCATAGCACGGCCTACTGTTTCAAGCATTGGCTGCCGGCGGCGGCGGGGGAAAGAAGGAGAAGCGTGGCGTCGTCGCCGTTCCCACGTCTCGCCGCACCGCACCTAAGCTCGCGTCGATGGCTGCTACGCACACTCGCGATTACATGACGAGATTATAAATTATTAATAAAAATAGGACAAATTTAAATCGTGATAAACTTTTGTAAATAAGAAAGTCGAAAGAGAGAAAGCGATGGAAACGTATGGAACCTGCAAATAATATAATATTTGCCGCATCAAATTCTCTCATCGTTGTTTATGGAATATTAAATTAACGAAGATTTATCACGATTGATTCTTTATACATTCTCCTTTCGTAACCATCTTATTAGAAAATTACGAAATGCACGAAATACTATCCCTAATATGCACTCTTTGTAAAATAACACGATAGAAAAATATTCACGTTTGATCTAACGACTTCAGGATAAATTATTTGATGCAACTTCTACGGTAATTATAGGTAATTAGAGATCAATGTTATGTCAAGTATCGTTAGTATGGTTAACTAGAAATGATTTTCTCTTGTATATGATAGAGAATTTCGAATTTCTTCTATCGTTAATACATTATAAGTCACTGAAAATCTGTCGTAATTAATAATGCAATTAAAGGTAGAAGAAACTGTAAGTTTTCTATGGTTATAAAAGAAAATCCTTCGTTGTGTTAACAATACATGATATTGAACATTAATTTTTAAGCATAATTGTCGTAGCATCGCGCTTAAGCTATCGTGAAATCGTTACATCAAGAGGGAATATTTTTCTGTGTCATAACAGAGAGTGTAACATACATACTATATTTCGCGCATTTTAGTATGACACCTCTCTCTCCCTCTCTCTCTCTTTCTCTCTCTCTCTCTCTCTCTCTCTCTCTCTCTCTCTCTCTCTCTCTCTTCCTCTTTCCCTCTCAAGCACTACGTAGTACACAAATACAATAAATATTACCACGTTTAACAACATCTTTAGTTTGTATTATTCTACTTTCATTATGTGTAATTTGAATAAAGTTTTAACAATCATCATTTCTTTATATTTTTAGTGTTACACACGATCGAAAAAAAAAATTATCAAAAATTATCACTAAAACTGCGATAAATAATCAGCACAATACTTTCTTTTTGAGTGTCGTATCGTGTTTAAAGTTAAAAATGTTAAAAAATAGTAATCTTGTTAAAAAAATTTTATGACATTTAATGAAACTCTAATAATATTGATTGGAACTGTTGTTGAAAATGACGTTTATCGTGTTTCTGTAAATACTTTAGAGGGAAAGATATTCCTGCTATTACAAAGTATAAAAGTACAAAGTTCAATTTTACATACGAATCAAGAGTAAATAAAAAATTAAATAATGAATAAAAGAATTCAGAGTTTCTTCTACCTTTAATTGCATTATGAATTACGACAGATTTTCAGTGACTCATAATGTATTAACAATAGAAGAAACTCGAAGTTCTCTATCATATACAAAAGAAAATCCTTTGTAGTTAACCATACTAACGATACTTGACATAACATTGATCTCTAATTACCTATAATTACCGTAGAAGTCGCATCGAATAATTTATCCTGAAGTCGTTAGATCAAACGTGAATATTTTTCTATCATGTTATTTTACAAAAAGTGCATATTAGGAATAGTATTTCGTGCATTTCGTAATTTTCTAATAAGATGGTTACGAAAGGAGAATGTATAAAGAATCAATCGTGATAAATCTTCGTTAATTTAATGTTCCATAAAAAACGATGAGAGAATTTGCGGCAAATATTATATTATTTGCAGGTTCCATACGTTTACATCGATTTCTCTCTTTCAACTTTCTTATTTACAGAAATTTATTACGATTTGAATTTGTCCTATTTTTATTAATAATTCATAATCTCGTCATATAATCGTGAGTGTGCGTAGCAGCCATCGACGCGAGCTTAGGCGCGGTGCGGCGAGACGTGGGAACGGCGACGACGCCACGCTTCTCCTTCTTTCCCCCGCCGCCGCCGGCAGCCAATGCTTGAAACAGTAGGCCGTGCTATGGCTCGAGCGGCTCGAGCCCTTCTTTCGGCGCGCAAGGCGCGCTTTCATTCGCATAATTAAAAAAATTTATATCTCGATTATTAGCAGACCAAACTCACAACAATATTGAACTTTTATGTTCATCTCAATCCTATCTACCTTTTTATGAACAGTGACCAGTATGCTCTGGGACTCCCTGTATACAGGGTGTTTGGTATTTTTTTATGGAATGTTCATGAGCAGGTAGAGCGCATGAAACTGAACAGAAAAGTCCTTACCGTTTTTCCATTTTCGCAATAGTTAACAAGTTAGTGACTTGTAAAATTTTCTGTATTAGTTCGGCCTACCGGCAAATGCAAGCGCGCTGAGCGCCCGGCCATGGCGGCTGCCCCTCCCCAGCGCTTGAACCTTGAGATTGCTAGGCGCGCGGGGGGAATTGTTACAACAAGCGACAATGGCTACGCACAAGCGACGCATAACGCTAAATTCTCCGTTCGAGTTATGATAGTTTCTTACCTTTTTTAATGAAAATAAAATTTTTTAACGACAAAAAGTATGTGTGTACATACGTGTACATACATGTGTATAAAAAATATCAGTTCTAATGCTTAAAGAAGTGATTACTAAATTTATTTTTTTAATAAATAACGATTATTTTTAATAAAAAATATTTTTTTGATGATAGTTTTAAACACCGTAAACTGTCATTATAAATTTTAAAAGAAGTTGTTATCATATCGAAACAAAATTTATGCTTCTTCAAAAAACATTAGAAAATTTTATCGATTAAAATGAAAATGACAACCAAATAAAATGTTTGTTTCAACTTTATATTCTTAATTAAAAATTAAATAACTAGGATATTTATATTTTTAATAAAATTAATCCTTGTGATAGACTTATAATACACGTAAAAAACTTTATGATAAAAATTACTATGGTAAGTAGTAAACGCGGGCCAAGGAGGAATTATGAAAATTTTTATTATATGTTTTTCATCAAATTACGACAATATTTACACTACTTATATGATATAATTCTCTGAAATTTCTTCTTACAGTTAATGGTTACTACCATAAATAATAAATCATACATAATTTTACTATAAAATTTTCTCCGTGTAAATTTACGAATATATGAATTTATTAAATGTTTGAAAACTTATAAACAATATTTATTTAATTTAAGGAAATTTTAGTATGTAATGTGTGTGTGTGGGGGGGGGGGGTACATACATACGCGAGCTAAAGAATAATCAGTTTGTGACAAAAAATGATTATTCCTTAATTCAAGAAATTTTGGTATGTAATTTGTGTGTGTGTGTGTGTGTATCTATGTGTGTGTATGTGTGTACATACGCGAAAATGTTAAACATTATTTGTTTTATGTAAAATGTGGTGTTTATTATCAACAGAATACTCTTTTCAATCATTAATGATAAAATAATTATTAAAAAAAATAAAATTAAAAATAAGTAATTGATTTTTTTTTAACTAGAATCATATTTTTCTACGTGTATGTGTATAATAATCAGCGTAAATAGTAATAGTGATATAAAATCGCGGAACTAAGGCATAATCATTTTCTTGTCACAAAGTGATTATTCTTTAGCTCGCGTATGTATGTACCCCTCCTCCCCCACACACACACACATTACATACTAAAATTTCCTTAAATTAAATAAATATTGTTTATAAGTTTTCAAACATTTAATAAATTCATATATTCGTAAATTTACACGGAGAAAATTTTATAGTAAAATTATGTATGATTTATTATTTATGGTAGTAACCATGAACTGTAAGAAGAAATTTCAGGGAATTATATCATATACCAAGTCTGTAACTTTAAAATGCGGGTTTTTTTCCAAGAGATGGAGCACAAAACCTATATATGCTGGTGTCATAACCAATATGTCATTTTGTAGCTATGATAGTTAGCTTCAAAACGCCATATTTGTTTAAACGTTTAAGTGTTAGTAGCATTTTTTTTTTCGGTGGTAAACATGTCGAGTTTTGAGCCGAACAAAGAGCATTTGCGGCACGTGCTGATTTTCTTATTCAATCAGAAGAAAAAAGCAGCGGAAGCACATCGAATATTTGTGGAAACATACGGTGCACATTCTCTATCTGTGGATACTTGCGAACGGTGGTTTAAACGATTCAGAAGTGGTGATTTTGATGTCAGTGACAAAGAACGTGAAAATCGACCGAAAAAGTTTGAAGACACCGAATTGCAAGCTGAAACCTGGCGAAACAGTTAATACTGATCGCTACCGACAACAAATGATCAATTTGAATTATGCGTTGGTCGAAAAACGACCAGGATGGGCTCAAAGGCATGGGAAGGTGATTTTGCTGCATGACAACGCACCCAGTCACACAGCAAAACCGGTTAAAAACACTTTGGCAGCACTTGAATGGAAAATATTACCTCACCCGCCGTACTCACTAGACCTTGCTCTTTCCGACTACCACCTGTTTTCATCCATGGGACACTCACTTGCCGAGCAGCATTTCCATTCTTATGAAGATGTTCAAAAATGGCTCGACGACTGGTTTGGCTCGCGCAACTTTCAATTCTTTTGGAATGGCATCCATAATTTGCCTACTAGATGGCAAAAATATGTAGAAAGCGAGGGCCGATATTTTGAATAAAATATATTTTTCCATTTTGTCTAAATTATTGCGTATTTTTATTGAAAAAACCCGCATTTTAAAGTTACAGACCTGGTAAGTAGTGTAAATATTGTCGTAATTTGATGAAAAAATATATAATAAAAATTTTCATAATTTCTCCTTGGCCCGCGTTTACTATTTACCATATGTAGTAATTTTTACCATAAAGTTTTTTCCGTGTATTATAAATCTATCACAAGGATTAATTTTATTAAAATTATAAATATCCTAGTTATTTAATTTTTAATTAAGAATATAAAGTTGAAACAAACATTTTATTTGGTTGTCATTTTCATTTTAATCGATAAAATTTTCTAATGTTTTTTAAAGAAGCATAAATTTTGTTTCGAGCATATGATAACAACTTCTTTTAAAATTTATATTGACAGTTTACGGTGTTTAAGACTATCATCAAAAAAATATTTTTTATTAAAAATAATCGTTATTTATTAAAAAAATAAACTTAGTAATCACTTCTTTAAGCATTAAAACTGATATTTTTTATACACATGTATGTACACGTATGTACACACATACTTTTTGTCGTTAAAAAATTTTATTTTCATTAAAAAAGGTAAGAAACTATCATAACTCAAAGGGAGAATTTAGCGTTATGCGTCGCTTGTGCGTAGCCATTGTCGCTTGTAACAATTCCCCCCGCGCGCTTAGCAATCTCAAGGTTCAAGCGCTGGGAAGGGGCGACCGCCGCGGCCGGGCGCTAGGCGTGCTTGCATTTGCCGATAGGCTGGGCTAATACAGAAAATTTTACAAGTCACTAACTTGTTAACTATTGCGAAAATGGAAAAACGGTAAGGACTTTTCTGTTCAGTTTCATGCGCTCTACCTGCTCATGAACATTCCATAAAAAAATACCAGACACCCTGTATATATATGTATATATATATATATATATATATATATATATACATATATATACAGGGTGTCTGGTATTTTTTTATGGAATGTTCATGAGTATATACACACACGTATTTAATAACCTCTATTTTAATATTGCATTATTTATCATTTAATTGTTATATATTTTTTAAAATTTTATATTTTTTAAATTGTCTAATACTAATATATGCACAATATTACATAACAAATAATTTGTATAATTAAAATATGTACAACCTGGGAAAAAGTTTCATATAAAAATATATATAAATATATATAAAATATGTCCATATACATATGTTTATATTAGTATTCTTTCTTTTGTAAAATTTATGTTTGATATAAAAAAAATAGTCATAATGAAAAGACAGAAACTAATAAAAAAAAAATTTTTGCATTGTTTCTTTTAAAAAAACTAAGTTTGAAAAATTGTTTATAATTATGTCTATATATTCCGGAATATATATGAATATGTATGGACAATTTTTCATACTTAACTTTTTTAAAAGAAGCAATGCGAAAATTATTTTTTAAATTAATTTGTTTTTTCAGTATGATTATTATTTTTTTTAATTACACAGAAATTTTACAAAAGAAAGGAAACTAGTATAAACATATATGGACATATTTTATATATATTTATATGTATATGTTTTTATATAAAACATTTTTTCTCGGATTGTAATACATATTTTTTAATTATACAAATTATTTATTATGTAATATTGTGCATATATATTTATGCATATATTAGTATTAGAATTTTTAAAACGACAATTTAATATAACATTATATATTGATAAATTACACAGGCACACAAAAAAAAAAGTGGTTGGTCCGGCGGACTAGACTAGTCAATCCTTATGTATTTTGACCCGCTGAATCCGAATCTAAGGTCAGAATTGCAAAGTTAGCTCGCATTTTCTAACCTCAAAAAAATTTTTTTTTTAAATATTGGTCCGGTGGGCCAGACTAGTTAATCCTTATGCATTTTGACCCGTTGAATCCGAATCCAAGGTCAGAATTGCAAAGTTAGCTCGCATTTCTTAACCTAAAAAAAAAAAAAATTTTTTTTAATGTTGGTCCGGCAAACCAGATTAGTTTATTCTTATGTATTTTGACCCGCTGAATCCAAATCCAAGGTCAGAATTGCTGAATTGGCTTATTTTTTCCTAACCTCAAAAAAAATTTTTTTTAAATGTTGGTCCGGCGGACCTCACTAGTCTATCCTTATGTATTTTGACTCGCTGAATCCAAATCCAAAGTCAGAATTGCTGAATTAGCTCATTTTTTCCTAATCTCAAAAAAAATTTTTTTTAGGTTAGGAAATGCGAGCTAACTTTGCAATTCTGACCTTGGATTCAGATTCAGCAGATCAAAATACATAAGAATTGACTAGTCTGGCCCACCGGACCAATATTTAAAAAAAAATTTTTTTTGAGGTTAGAAAATGCGAGCTAATTTTGCAATTCTGATCTTAGATTCGGATTCAGCGGATCGAAATACATAAGGATTGACTAGTCTAGTCCGTCGGACCAACCACTTTTTTTTGTGTGCCTGTGTAATTAAAAAAGAATTTTTTTTGTGGTTTGAAAATGCGAGCTAACTTTGCAATTCTGACCTTAGATTCGGATTCAGCGGATCGAAATACATAAGGATTGACTAGTCTAGTCCGCCGGACCAACCACTTTTTTTTGTGTGCCTGTGTTATTATAAGTCGATAATGTAGATTACAATTATATACCTTGTAGGTATATAATATATACACTAATGTCGTGGTAGATAGAGTTCATACGCGGGTAAAGTGATAAAGTCGATTAAATACGTGGGCGAAATAAGTTTTATAGGAAAAGGAGATGTCGAGTATGAAGAATGGATGATCCACAACCTTCTACAAGTGGCGTTGGAGTACCAGCAAAAAAAAGGAAGGTGAAAAGATTTCAAACTGCATGGTTGGAGCATCCTGAATTTAAAGATTGGTTAGAGGTTCATCCGGACAATGAGAAAGCTTATTGTACTGCATGTGATAAAATTCTGACGAATGGTAAATCAGAACTAAGTAGGCACGCATGTACGGTCCAACATATAGAAAATATTAATTTAATAAATAATTGGAATAACCCGTCTGCTTTGTTGCACTCTGTTGCTCGTAATGAAAGAAATGTAGACCATATTAATAAAATAAAATCTGCTGAAATAAAATTAGCTGCATTTTATATCGAACATAATATTGCATTTCAAACACTAGATCATATGGTCCCTTTATTAAAAAATATTGTTGATGATTCACATATTGTTAAAGAACTTACACTGTCATGTATTAAATGTTCTTAAATAATAAAAAATGTAATTGCAAAAGTCGAAAATGAAAATACAATTAATAATTTAAAATCTCAACCATTTTCAATTTTAATAGATGAAAGTACGGATATTGCTAATGAAAAAATATTTTGCATTTTGGTCAGATATGTTTTACCTAATAATAAAAAATGTATAACAGAATTATTAGAATTAGTTCAATTAAATGCAGTAGATTGTTCTGCAGAGAAACTATACTCTGCATTTGAACAGTGTTTAAAAAGTAAAAATATCCCTTTTAATAATATTATTGGAATGGCTTCAGATAATGCTGCTGTCATGATTGGAAATAACAATTCTTTCGCAAGTAGGTTAAAGAAAAAAGTACCAGCTCTTATTGTGTTAAAATATATTTGGCATTCTTCTGCTTTAATTGCTAATAAAGCTTGTGCTAAATTGCCGGATTCGTGGGAAAATTTATTGCACACAGTTGCAACGTATATTTCAATTTGCAAAAAGGTCTTGCAAATTATCGGGTACTAGATGGCTTACATTGCAAAAATGTATTGTTAGATTATTAGATAATTTGGATGCATTAAAACATTTTTTTCTTTTAGAAGTTACTGAAACCAAAAGTAAATACGCAGAAGTAATTTTGAATCATTTTAATAACGATGAAAATAAAGCTCATTTGTTATTTTTAAAATATACATTAAACTTTTTAAATAATTTTAATGCCTTATATCAGTCTAGAAAGGTTTTAATTTATAAATTAGCTGAAAACAGTGAGCAACTAATTAAGCAGATGGGACAGAATTTTCTTTTACCAGCAGCTTTGCAGAATGTTACTTTAGAATTAACTCAATCTTGTAATTTGTTACCTTTAGATTCAATATATGTTGGTCCGGAATGTGAAATATTCTTAGAAGTCAAACATCAGAATTTTCAGAAGAAGTAAAATTAAAGTATTTAGATTTTTACGTTACGGCAACTAATGAGATGTTGAAATGTTTACCGTTTAATGATCAAATTTTGCGCGGGCTAAAATTTATTGATCCTAAATTTGCTTTGAGCGATAACGTCAGAAGTGAGATTAAAGACCTCACAGACATCGCAACATTTTTTGGAAATTTTGATGTTACAACTTTAGCATATGAATGGAGAGTATTATCATCAATGTTTAATGACGCGAATAAGGATGTTTTGGCCAATTTAGAAGTAGATGATATGTGAATGAAAATTTTTGAAACCAAAAATTTTAGTGATGAACCAATGTTTCCGAATTTAGAAAAATTAGTACATGCAGTTTTTTCACTTCCCCATTCTAATGCTGAAGCTGAAATAATATTTTCCATTGTTACGGATGTTAAGAATAAAAAGAGAAATCGACTGAGTATTGATAATCTTAATGCTATTTGTAAAGTAAGATCAAGTTTTTAAGCTCGAAATATAGATTGTTATACGTTTAAAGTTGAACAAAAACGTTTAAAATTACATAATTCTCAAAATTTATATTCTTCTGATATTAACAATGATATACAGGATGAAGATGAGGATAAATTTTAAATATGTACTTAAATATTTTAAAAACACACTTAATATAATTTAAATTTACAAATTCATTCTAGATATTAAAATTTAACTGACTTTTCTTAATAATAATTTTCACCATAATATTTTGTAATCTTTAATGTTAATACTAATGTTTCTAATACTTTAATTATTACTTTGTATCTTATTTGTTTTGCCTATTTATTATTATTTGACAATAAACTCTTTTTATTCTTAATAAATATCTCTAGTATGTGTAATGTATATAAATTTTTTACAGTGCAATTAGAGAGTGCAATTCTTTCAGTTTAGTAATAAGTTTAGTTCGTAATTTTTAATTAATGTAGTGCAATATTCCTACTCTCATATATGTGCAATATTATCTTTCTACTTAAGAGTCTAATATGTAGGCAATATTTTTTTCTACATTCTATTTTTCTAGAAAAATTTTATTTTTATTTGATAATGATTTGTAAGGAAGATAATTTGAGGAGAGGAAATTATTAATCCGATTTTAAGTTTCAGGAAATTTTTACTACTTTTCAAGATTCAAAAAGCTGAAGATTCCAGAAATTACAGAAACCAAAAACTCCAGGAGCCAAAGATTTTAGAAACCAAAGGAAATGCAAAATAATGTTTTTGTTATTAAAATAATTTTATTTAATTTATTGTTTAAGATATCCTTATTTATTTAAGATAACATATTTAATTATCATTTCTTAAATTACAATTTGTATACTTTTATTAAAAATTACACAAAAAATTATTTAATTGCTTTGTTGAAATGTTTGTTATATTAATATTTAATGTTATATTAATATTTTAATTATATTTTATATATTGATAAATATTTATATGTAAATATATTTGTTTTATATTTGGAATATTGGTAAGGTTTTCTGCAGTTTCCTTTACCCATGCAACAAATGTTGATATTCATGAAGTAAGTCGGCTGCAGACGCACTTAATAAACTTTATTATTAGTATTTATATGCCATATTATTTTATTGATAAAGAATTTTGTCCTATTTTTTACATTTCCTATACGTTTCCTATATGATTCCTATACTTTCCTGTAAAAATCCTAATAATACCACTCTCTTCAAAAGATTACGTACGCTACTGAGTGGCTGTTCGGACTGGCGTTACTGCGCGTGCGCGAGAAGTCCCACGATCTTGCACCACTGCCTCCAATAAGTGTGCGACCAGGCGATGCCCCGCGCCTCGGACCCCCTGTGAGCCGCGGACACCGCGCGACCTACTGGTGGAGCCGGGAGATCGCCCAACTGCGAGCAAGAGCGGTTTCCGCGCGCAGAGCCCTACAAAGGGTGCGTCGTCAACGCGGACCCGGCGTCGTACTGGATGAGGTGATGACCCAGGCGGAGTATTGCCGCGCACGTGCCACCCTGGGGGCGGCCATTAGAACGGCAAGGCCAGGGTCTGGGGGGAGTTGTTGGCCTTCCTACAGGCAGATCCGTGGGGGCGCCCGTACAGAGCGGCCATGAGAAAACTCAAGTCGCGGGCCCCCCCGTTGACGGAATCCCTAGAACCGGGACTGGTCTGCTGGGTGGTGCATACTTGACTGGCAGTGAATTTCCGAACGTGGTCTAACTCGACTGACCTCGCGCAAGTCATCACGTCTTAATCTTAAACTGTCATCACATCATCGCCGTGAAACTCGCCGCGGACACAAACGCACATATCTCGTATCCGTGTTAACGTATACTACTTAACGCGCGGAAAGCAACAGTACAAATCCCGACCATCTGTCCCCGACGACGATAATAACGTTTCTTAAAATATTTTACTCTTAATATGAAACTTAAGAACGTGATCTTTACTTGTAAGTCATGTAGTAAATCCGCTGTATGGTGAACAAAATTACAAAATAATGGGTCAATTTATTTCAATTTAAGGGGTTACACTCAGAAATTTTGAAAAAGTGCATTTTTTGTTTTTTGCATATTCGTAAAGTACAAGGTCTTGAGAATATCTCCTGCAAGTTTCAAAGTGATTCCTTGAAAATTGTCAGAGATATAGCGAGAAAGGTCCAAGCGCGTTCGACGACGCTGGGCGCGATAGGCGCCTTCTAATCCTTCGCAGCAGGTAGCTTACGCAAGAATATTACGCCGGCAAGCTAAAATCGAAGGCTTTGATGCCGCTATATCTGAGGAGGGTATGTCACTGTATGGCCCTGGAGTGGATGACTGGAGTGGAGTAAGTTTGAAAAAAAGTGATCTACGTTTTAACCGAATGTCAAACTTTAAACGCGTTTTTCTCGAAACCATGTTTTCAAACGCGTGCCAAAAATATCTCGGAAACGGCTGGACCAATTTACTTAAAATTTGGAGGGCTTAATCTACACAAAAAAAGGCAGTCTTTATCGTAGCGGTTTTTTTAGAGCTCTTACTTTTTTTTAAGTTAAAACAACGACCGATTTTTATCCTAAAAAATCGCTTTTTTTCTTTAAACGGCCGCCATTTTGCCAAAAATAGATAATTTTAAAATCGGCTACGATAAAAACTAGATAATATCATTCAGTTTAAGAAAATTCTAGGCTAGTCTGTTTCAGATAAGTCCTGTACGAGCTGCAGTTGGCACCGCGGAGCACCTTTTTTCAACAAGGTCTTGCGACGAGGACAATATCTCCGCCATTTTTAAATATTTTCAGTTTTAATTTATTCTGAATCATGTTCTAAGAATGTATTTTAAAGTAAAGAAAACTAGGATTAATTATATACATTACGTTTTGAAAAAAAAAAATCGAGAAAGACTATTTTTTACGTCTCTGGGTATATGTAACCCCTTAAATATCTCTAGGGAAATTTGGGATTGCTTATTACGAATCTGACATCGAAAAATTAAAAAATAAAATGACGAACCAAGTTTTTAAAAAATGTTTGGATTTATGTATATTTTGGTGTTTGGGTTTTTTTGGAGTTATTAATCGGTATGCCCGTTGCATTTTATGCAGTAAAAAAATAAAAAACAGTAAGTTTGTAAATAGATTTGTAAAATCTGCGAAGTTCTTTTGTGTATCAGACAAGGAATTGTTTTTCTTCCTTTTATATAAAGAACATTGTAAATTACTTTATAATGTTACAGTATCGATCTACAATTTTTTACTTCAAATTCGTAATTACTAATTAGCAACCACTAAAACCTTTAAATACTAATTCAAATAAATTAGTCCTTTTTAAAACCTTTGATCACCATATTGGATTGATTCTTCTGAATTTTTTGATTTCGAGTTCAGTAGCGGGATTCTGTACTAACTCTCTTAAAGATAAATTTCGTATCGCTGATTATCGATATCGATAATTATCGCACAAAATGATTCTCTAACTGTCGATTAGAATTGTTAAAATCCGAAATGTCGATGCGTTTGCGATCGATACCGAAGACCTCCTAATAAGTCATTAACGATAGTCGGTGTGAGTGAGTGATATATTTACCGGTATGAAGCCAGCTGTCGATCTAACACTTTCAATCATTTGGAAAACGCTATTCGATTGCTAGTCGTTTGCTAGTTTTTGAGTACTGGAAGAAGTACTAGATGAGTATTAAGATGAGTATTAGAGAGAGTACTTAATGAGTGGTGAATGAGTATTGGATGAATACTGAGGAGTACTGACGAAGTACAGGCTACATTAGTACTTCGAAGATCAGTATGGTCGAATTTGGTAGTACTTACTTTGAGTATTTATGTCTCCAATATATATATATTTTCACCAATACTTTTTCCAGTATTAAAACCAGTACTACTTTTTCATAAGGGAAGCTCGACTGAGAGGAGGAAATTTGGGATTGCGCCCTCGTGTCGACGGGGACCGATCTCTTCACCTCGACGGCGTATATCTATTCGTATTTTCATGCGTCTTATTGTGTCTTTCGATTCAGTTATTTTTTGTTAAGTGCTTTTATTTAGTGACTGCGGAATTGCGAACTGGATCCGGATGAGAGGCCAAAGAAGATTTTTGTCGTAAATTAAAAAAGCTGTAAGAAGGGTACTAAGAACGCGGCTGTACGACTGTATCTGTGGAATCCGGAACTGTGTATCACCGGCTGAGTTCCTATCGGAGCCGTTCGGAAGCACAACGTACCACGCCCAGGAAAGAGATCGAGGAATCGAAGGACCGAAAGTCTGGAGAACGTTTCGACTTCATTCCAGGAAAAATTGGCGTACTGCAGGACGTATTCGGAGGCCCTGGTGTATCTCGACATTCCGTAGCGGACAAGATTGCCGCAGCCTGGCCAGCCGAAGGAGAGTTGTACCGCGAGGCGTAATTTGGAGAGGTCGCAGCAGGATCGATACGAATGCATAAATTGAATGTATAAATAGTAAGTATTTAATTTGTAGGATTCTTCAATACGATTGGTTCTTAAGTCTAGTTCTTCCGAATTTCAAAGTATAAAAGAATTATATAAAAATTTTTTACAACAGTTACAAAGATGCTTTTTCTGCTGAACACAGCCATTAATTCATTCAAGGTGTTATATATTTTAATAACTAATTACTAATAATGCTAATCCTTTAAATATGTGACCCAAATTTTAAAATATTTCACCAAACCTATATTTATTTCGTCACCATTCATCCCTAACCTCAAAAAATCTTCAAAATTCTATTACGTTTACTCTCTTTCGACTCCTTAAAAAAATAAAATATTCAGAACATAACTGCTGGCAAATCTATGAGGATCTTAAAATTTTGAACATGATATTAGGTTAACAATCAGACTTTACAAATTTCCCTTGCTTCTTATGTTTATGGCATAGTCCAAACCGTGACAATTACTATAAACAGAAAATATGGCCAAAGAGAACTTCGTTTAAACCAGGTTCAACGATCATTGCTAATCCTTTGGTTAATCCCCTAAAAAAGTATAAAACTTAGTCTAATAAAAATTAACTAACAAGGGAACCTCGCGAAGCCGAAAATTCTGATTTTAATGAAACTTTGACATAAATGTAGAGGGGGTAATTACATGAATTAAAAAATTTTTAGTTGGTGCTTATAAACGGTTTAAAAGGTTGAAATCATCCTTCAAAAATTAAAGGTTTTTACCTTTTCTCGATATATCTCGTAAACTAAACAAAATATCAAAAAATATTTGTTCATTCTGTCTATGTCACATATTTCACATTCATGTTTTATATTCATCGTGTCATGGTATGCATCACATATGAAATAGAAATCACGTATTAATAAAAATTTTGTATCTTTATTAATGATGTTACCCGTCATTTTCACATCAGTATCAAGTGACGTACGTCTAACATGTACTTGATTATTCTGTTAAATTGTTTAAATTTTTAATCAAACAGAGCATAATGTTACACATAAATGTTGCAAATGTTCTTAATATGTTAATTGTTTTATTTCAAATTACACATATTTCCCCAACGCCTATATATGGCAGAGAAATACAATTATATGAAATGGTACAGAATATTATAACAAATAATGTAGCACTTGTTATACAAACCAATACTGCTTTGGAATTTCAAAATTATTGGGAAGTAGATTTACCTGACATAGAATTTGTAACAGACAAAGAAGAAGAATTTGTAAAAAATGTTAATAATAATTATGAACCTGATAATAAAATAATTGTGAACCAGAAAACGAAATTTTAAATAGTAATTGTATAAAAGGAAAAACCGTGGAATATTGGAAAACGCCGATATGTAGTATAAGATAGTATAATTACTTTATAAATGCTAGATACATAAAAGTCAGTTTTATTAAAAATTTTTGTAATTAGAAAATCTTTTTTATTAAAAAAATTTTTTTAAATAAATAGCGTAATTAAATGGAAGTATTTATGCCTTTATACTGTACAACTTTTGTATAAAACATTTTTTTATGATTTGTTAAGTTTACGAAATGTATCGAAAAAAGGCAAAAATGTCTTAACCTTTGAAGGGTGGTTTTCACCCTTTAAACCATTTTTGAGCATCATTTGAAATTTTCTAAATTCGTGTATTTAATGAACCCCCCTCTAAATATTTGTACCAACAATTGTGCCTGAAATTCAAATTTTGATGTAATAAATATTCAACATAGGGAAGGTATAAAGGGTAAATTTTAGTTCATAAAGTTTGAAAAAAAATTTTTTTTCAAAAAATAAATAGCATAATTAAATAGAAGTATTTATGCTGTAAAACTTTTGTATAAAACATTTTTTGATATTTTATTTAGTTTACGAGATATATCGAGAAAAGGTAAAAACTCTCAATTTTTGAAGGGTGGTTTTAATCCTTTAAATTGTTTATAAGCACCTTATAACTAAAAATTTCTAAATTCATATCTTTACCCCCTCTACATTTATGCCAAGTTTCATTAAAATCAGAATTTTTGCGGTTTGCGAGGTTCCCTTATAAGTCAATAATATAAGACTTTTTGGCAAATCCGTTTATTAAATGTATTACAACGTTTCGACCATTGATTTTGGCCCTCTTCAGGTAAAGGTACACTACTTGGTTACGACATAACTATTTTATAAATTCAGGCCAAACAAAATATGAAGCACGTTGTAAAATAAATACAGATTGATGTACAGTGACTAATAACATTAAAAATAAAAAATAACAATAACGTATAAGTTATAAAAAAAGGAATATAAATTACATTATTTGAAACTTACATGTCCCCAGTCGATGAATCATATACAGATTGTGACGTGATGTTTTTCGTCGGTCACAAGGGCCGGATGGCCGGGAATTCCCGACGGGAGCGTCCCAGATGCGCACAGTAATAAACGGACACAGCAAGCTGAGTGAAACGGACACAGTAACAAACGGACACAGACCAAACGGACACAGTAATAAACGGACACAGTAACAAACGGACACAGTAACAAACGGACACAGACCAAATGCGCACAGAGCGAAACGGACACAGTGCGAAACGGACACAGTAACAAACGGACACAGACCAAATGCGCACAGAGCGAAACGGACACAGTGCGAAACGGACACAGACCAAATGCGCACGGACCAAATGCACACGGACCAAATGCAATCCATGTACATTGCAAGCAGAGTAAAGTCCACATAGGTTAGCGACTTGGACGGGGTGGGTGCGGGAGGGGGGCCGAAGGCCCCCCTTGCACCCCCCGTGTGTGTGTGTGTGTGTGTGTGTGTGTGTGTGTGTGTGCGTGCAAAGCATTCACTGCATCACATGGGTTTGCGACTTTCCGTGTATGCATTTGGTCTGTGCGCATGTGCAGTGTGCGCATTTGGTCTGTGTCCGTTTCGCTCTGTGCGCATTTGGTCTGTGTCCGTTTCGCTCTGTGCGCATTTGGTCTGTGTCCGTTTGTTACTGTGTCCGTTTCGCACTGTGTCCGTTTGTTACTGTGTCCGTTTCGCACTGTGTCCGTTTGGTCTGTGTCCGTTTGTTACTGTGTCCGTTTCACTCAGCTTGCTGTGTCCGTTTATTACTGTGCGCATCTGGGACTCACTCTTCCCGACCGGGAAAGATCATTTAGGGCCGCTTGTTACCCCGAGGGGGAGAGCGGCCTCTCCTTTTCTGAGTAATATTTCTTTAGTCATAAGACACTTAGGTATCCGCCAAGCGGAAGACGCGATCCGCGGGAGAAGTGGTGTGCCACGGATGACCATTTGTGAATTATGGAGCAGCCGTCGAGGGACTGTCAGCAAGAAGCTTAGACGAGTGAGCGGCGGGGCCCCGGGCAGCCGGAGGACAGCGAGCCAGGGCAAGTATTTACGTACAGTACCGAGGTACGTAGGGAAAGTCGTGGGACAAACACTGCCGCTATATTCCATTGTAGAGAAAGGAGCAGCAGTTCGGTGCAGCCTGGGACGACGCCGGGAAGAGAGCGTGCGCCCTTACACCCCACGACCAGGGTGGAGGAAACCTCAGCCGGAGCGGTCGTCACGGCCTCGAGGAGTAAGCCGGACGGGGCCTGATCAACCCCGAGCTGGTCCAGTAGCAGCCGATACGGCAAAGGACATCGATGCGTGCAATCCGCAACCCTTAATTGCGCGGCGTCACGACCAGAGGCGCCCTCGGACGCTGAGATCCTGTAGGACTGGCAGAGGACCCCCCATCGACTAACGATCGGTGTGCGCGGATCGAAGCGCGATCGATACGCGGGCCGCTACCAGCGTCCGCGGCGCCTCCGACCGCTCGCAGTTCGTCACTGTTCGGCGAGACAACAGACAGCGGTTCCACGGTCCTCGACGACGTCAACATCTGTAAGTTGGGCGCCACCACTTCGACCACGCGGTTAGGGCAGAGGCGGCCGGCCCGGCATTTCGTAAGAGGTAATTAGGTTTCGCAACCGAGCGTTCGGTGGGCGAAATAATTGCAATCGGAATACCGAGAGTAGAGTCACCGCGTAGCAGGGCCGTGTCGACCTCCGTCTCGTAGTGATTAATAACAATTTCGCCTAGTGTCTCCTCCCTCGGGGAGTATGTCGAGCCGACAGTCGATCTATGTGTAAGAAATAAAGTCTCGCGACGAGATAGTGCGTAGATTGATATTACCGGGATTCACTTGCCGTATACCGAGAGTGCGAGCTATGTACGCGTTACCGAGGCGAACTTCCGTAGGAGAGAATTCGTCAAAGCCTATCCCGTCTATTTTTAAAGTCGCGTGTTATATTGTTAACTTTTGTGTGTAGCCTATAGAGTGTAGTATTTGATACGTTGTAAATATCAAGTCAAGTATGCGACAGCCGTGCAATAAAGTGATGTCGAACGACCATTACATACATGTCAGATAGAATTGTCGATATCTCCGTTTTCAATATATGATTTACGCTGGCCGCAATAAGAGAAAAATTGCGAGTTAGAGGGCTCCTAACGACGGTATCGAAGAGCGAGCTGATCGCTCGATTGAAGGAAGCAGACCCAAAGAAATCATGGATGCAAGAAGATACTGGGGGCGGCCATGTTAACGAAGCAAGCGACACAGCCCAAGCAGTACCGAACATCTACCAGAGAAAAGCTGAATTATGTAGGCGAGAAAAGGAATTGGCCGAGCGTGAAGTAGCCCTGCTACGATAAGAGCTAAACCTACTTCGAGGCAGCTTTCCGAGCGCGAACCATGAGGAAGAAAGACGTGGAGTGCCAAACGACAACGGCACCATAACGAATGCGGAAGTACACTCGAAACGGGTGCATACGAGCGTAACAACCATTGCAGAGTTATTACCACAGTTTGACGAAAAATATGATTATGATACGTGGGAGCGTCAGGTTACATTTTTGAGGACGACTTATCATCTGAGTGATGATATTGCAAAAGTAATGATTGGCATGCGATTGAAGGGCAGAGCGCTAGAATGGATGCACTCGAAACCCGAGTACATCGGAATGCCATTAGACGGATTCCTCGAAGAAATAAAGGTATATTTAAACATCGACGAGATAAACTAACGCTGCGCAAGACCTTCGAGAACCGTGCGTGGAAAAAGGATGAGACATTTGGTGAATACATGCACGAGAAGACGATCTTAGGAAATCGAGTCCCAATAAGGACGAATTATTGGATTATATTATCGATGGCATCTCCAACGAAACTTTGCGCAATCAAATGCGCATCCAACAATTTGAAACAGTGAGCGCGCTGGAGGGAGCCTTCGAGAAAGTGACCTTGCGCAATAAAAGTGCATTAAAAAGCGAAAAAGGCGGGAAGCGAAGTAGCAAGCGCGTTGACGGCGACTCAAGATCGCCGGTAAGAAAGGAGGCGGCAAGCGCTATTTTAATTGTGGAGAACGCGACCACTTAAGTAACCAATGCCCGTCAAAAGAGAATAGCAGAAAGTGTTTCTCGTGTGGCGAGTACGGGCATGTCGCAGCAAAATGTACAAAGAAGACGACGACGAGAGACAGTTGCGCGGTCTCACAACCAGGACGACGCAAATGTATCAAGGAGGTTATGTTGGACGACGTTAAAATAGAAGCGCTAATTGACTCGGTGAGTGATTTGACGCTAATGCATGCAGATTAGTACATCAGGCGAGAATCTCCGAGATACAAATCATGTGAAGTGACTCTCCGCGGAATAGAAGCCAAGGAAATTATTGGGAAAATTCGAAGCGAAAATTACTGTGGACGGACGGCATTACCCTATTTGTGTTCACGTGATTTCAGATACGGTCACCACCTATCCGCTTTTAATCGGCACAGACTTTTTAGATAGATTTGAGGTGAATATAAGAGCAGAAGAAGGTCGAGTTTTTGGGACACCGAATAGAAAATGGGTGCATACGTTCTTCCAGCACTAAGATAAATGCTGTGCGACGTTTCCTAGAGCCCACGAACGTACGGCAAGTACAAAGTTTTCTGAGGTTAAGCGGATACTTCCGCAAGTTTATCCCAAGCTACTCCAAGACAGCACAACCTCTGACGAACTTATTAAAGGCAGACACCGAGTTTCACATTGGAAACGCCGAAAAAAGCGCCATCGAACAACTAAAGGCGACATTGACGAAGGAGCCGGTATTGGCCCTGTACCGCAGCGAAGCGGAAACACAGCTACACACGGACGCTTCCCAGCAAGGATATGGTGCCATCTTACTACAACACGGGAACGAAGATCAACGTTTTCATCGTCTACTACGCCAGTGGAACGACGACGATAGCCGAAAAGAAATACGCCAGTTACGACTTGGAGGTTCTGGCGATAGTAAAGGCGCTAAAGAAGTTTCGCAGGTACCTATTGGGAATCCCCTTCACTATCGTTACCGACTGCCGTGCTTTCACTCAATCAATGAGCAAAAAAGATCTATGCGCCAGAATAGCCCGACGGCCCTTGCTACTAGAAGAATTTGACTACAAGATTGAGCTTCGCCTAGGCAAAAGCATAACGCATACCGATGCGCTTAGCCGCAATCCGCTACCGATTTGTTTAGTGATAGATGAGAATGATATGTGGCTGACGGCCCACATGAAGAAGGCTCAGGACAAGGATGATGACCTGAGAAAAATCCGAGAGTCGGTTCATTAAGGAAAGGTTGTATATTACATCGAACAAAGAGGATTGCTGTTTTGTGAGCTGAACGGTGCTCATTTGATGGCAGTACCTAGGAGAATGCAGAACCAGGTAATCAGGAAAATGCACGAACAGGGATACTTTTCAACCGCCAAGACCGAGGACTTAGTGAAAGCCAATTACGGGATCCCCGACCTTCGACCAAAAATAGAAAAGATTGTGAGGAACTGCCTTTGCTGCATACTAGCAGAGAGGAAGCACGGAAGGCAGGAGTGTCTCCTAAATCCAATAGAGAAAGGGAGCGTACCGTTGAATGTGTTGCACAAGTATGTCCTATCAGCACATACTTGTCGTGATCGACGCTTTTTCAAAGTCTGTTTGGCTTTACGCCACGAAATCGACGAGTACTGCAGAAGTGTTGGCGCACTTGCGAGAATGGGCAACTATATTTTGTAACCCCCGACGGATCATTTCGGATCGAACTGCTTTTACTTCCCGCGATTTTAAAGAATATTGCAGAACGGAGAACATAGAGCATTTATTGATCACCACGGGGCAACCTCGAGGAAATAGACAGGTGGAACGCGTGAATCGCACACTGATTCCTTTGCTTACGAAGCTAACTTCTCCGAAGTTACAGGAGTGGTACAAGCATCTGGAAACAGCCCAGCAAGCTCTGAACACTGTGGCTCACCGAAGTATTGGAACTTCGCCATTCAATTTGTTGTTCGGAACCCACCCAAGATTACCGTCCTGACATCAAGGAAATACTAGAAAAAAAGGGATTTCAGCATTCCAGGACTCTCGCGATGAATTGAGAGCCCAAGTCAGTGAGAGCATTAAAAAAGTACAACAAGAAAATAAGCGAACATACAACCGAAAGCGGAAGAAAGCTACAAGTTACCGTGATGGCAATCTTGTCGCCATAAAGCGCACCCAGCAAGGCCAAAAACTACTACAGAAGTTCCTGGGAACCTACGAAGTGGTTAAGGTACTCCGAAAAGACCGCTACATGGTTCGGAAGATAGGTGAGCAGGAAGGACCATCACAGACTACCACGTCGGCCGACCATATGAAGCCGTGGACCTGAAAAGGGCCGTTTTAGCGATTTTGAGGTATTTTTTGAGATTAGGGACAACCTGACGTGATGGGATAAAACAGACAACGGATTCGGATTCAGCGACCCCCAAAACATATGAGAATGGTGGTAGTCTAGCGAACAAGCAACTTTTTTGATATGCCTGTGTTATTATCAGAGTACTTATTAGATCTCTATTATTAGAAAACATAAACCGATAATTGATTTTTAGTTTATAATAAATGATGGATTTAAGAGTGAGTTTTAGATGCCCACGATGTAAAACGAACATTACCAATCGGATTAACCAAATTTAATCTAACTCTAATTAAGCAATCTGATTAATAGTGTCCGTTTTACATTATGCGCACCTGGGATCACGTCGTTCAGTGCATAAATTAATAATAACGTTAGTAATAACGAATAATAACGTTTGTGGACCTCTTGCTATCGCGCGACGTATCCAAGATCGTTTAATAACAGAAAAATTTGAGCTCTCTTAAGCTAGCAGGACCAAATCAGCAAAATTAAATCTGATCTATTAGATTACTTATTTTGCACTAATTTGCACCACTAATAAAAATTTTGTACTCCGTGCCGCACAGTGATGCCAAACGCCTAAATTCTTGGACATGGTTTGAAAAATCTCAAAGACTCTACTGATACGCATACAATTTGGTATATAAAGGTTGCTAATTTTGAATTTGGTATCCACATTTTAAAAACAAAATGGCGGATTGAATATAGCGGACAAAAATTCAAAAAGTACATGAATATTGACTTCTATTTGTAAATTTTTTTAATAATATTTTAATCAGTCTCATGGAAAATAGTATAATAATTCTAGGCACATACTCTCTAAATTTCCTAGAGTGAAACATTACTCTAAAAGAGTGAAAATCGAACATATCTAAGTTCGAGTGATTTGTCACTCTAATTAGAGTTTGAATGGCAAAATATGACGAGATATGTTTGAATGACAAAATATTTAATTTAAAAAAGTACAAGAAGGCTTTTACAAGATTATATTAATTTTTTTACCAAAATATAAAAAAATTTAATTTTTAAATTTGATTTTAAAAAAACGTTAAATGATGCTAAAGAAGAGACAAAGTGGAAATTAAAGTACTCATCTTAAAGAACGAAATTTCACTTGAAACAACTGCTGCCGAGTGCAACTTTAAAAAAAATGCCCTCGGCATAGTTATTTCTCACTGTGTCCAAGTGAACGGTGTGCAACTGAACGGTGCGCAAATGCACCGTGTCCATTTAAACCGTGTGCAAATGCTCCCGGCAATAATCTGCTCTCGTACGGATCATGCTCATTTTTTTTGCTTTAATTGCTATCAGTACCACTTACAATTTAGTCAAATATTAGCCCTTTTTATTGAATCGTTTTGGTGTAAATAATAAAAATAAACATTCCAAAAATAATTTATATTTTTTGATCAGCTTAATCGATTCTGATGAAATTTTAATATGTTATAGATATCATTGAGACATCTTTATGAAAAATTCGGGGAGGGTTTCTGATGACAGAAACATTGATTTAAAAAATGAATAAATGTTTTTGATTATTTTTAGTCCGGATATCCTTCTGGTACAATTACGAAAATTTTTTTGTAGAATCTTGGAACAGTTTTCTACAAGACATTTTTTTTAAAGCAATATAGTGGGTATACCTATAAAAAATAAAATATTTTTTAGATATGATATTTCTTTCGGTACAATCGCCATATTTTTTGTAGAATGTTGGGACAGTATTCTACAACACCAAATTTTTTCGAAATAAAATCAGTGGAAGGTACTTAAAAAAACAAAATATATTTTTTAATTTTTTAAAAATGTGATGTTTTTGGTACAATACATATTTTTTGTAGAATTTTTAGACAGTATTCTATAACAAGTAATTTTTAACACTAATATTTAAAATAGTTTGTAAGTTTTGGCCGGTTATTTTCATTGTAACGCGCCAGTTACAAGTATTTTATCGAATGATATATTTATTTGATATGATATTATATTTTATTGCACACTGCTGAAAATCTCGACTTCATGTTTACAACTCTTTGGTCCGTGTCGTTTTCGCGAAGCTCTTTCTATGGTGTTCAACTCTTTCTGTCCCATCCAATCTACATTGTTTTATCGCGCTCTCTGCTTGTCCATACTTCCCTTTAGCACGCTCTCTATATTTGTATTCTACTATACCTTTATCCATATCTATTGTTCGCTATACCTACATTTATTGCCAGACTTGTTTTGTATACCTATAGCGACTATCGCGCTTTCCGCTTTGTGCGGATCTTCATAGCTGCGCTTCTCTCCCCGTGCGTACCTATCCCCACCTAAGCCGCATACCCAGTAGGCCAGTTGAGCGTTCCCACCTCTATCCACATGCGCGTGAGAAGGGGTTGCACTAGTTTCGGAGTTTCGGAGTCCGAGCGAGCCAGCTAATCGTGGCTTTTTGATAGTCGATTAAAGGCCGTATTAGACTAGCGATTCGGGGCTGCGACTGCGATTGCGATTGGCGACTCTCCAATCATACTTGCGACTTGTGATTGCGGCTATTGATTAATCGCAGCCAATCACAGGATGCCGATTGATCATGTGATGTTGTCATGCGTGATCGTTGACATTAAGGTTAGATTCTTTTTATACGAAGTTAAGTCTGCAACACCCAATAACTGCGGACTCGATTAATTAAAGCGTAGTATAACAAGTCCTAAATCAGAGACCCAGTAAATTGAGGGAATTAGGAGAACAGTTCACCTATTTCACCTATAATCAGAAAGGTTAGTTCCCCAAGAAAAAGAAATAAATAGAAATCGAGTGATAGAGTTATAAGATACTAATTTCTGTTTTTAAATTTCTAGTATTAATTTCTATATATTTTCTTTCTTAAACAGAATTAGATTCGAATAGTATTGTATAAAATATTGTATACAAATATGGATGCAACCCAGCGATCGAGAAAAAAAAAAGAAAAAAATATTGTGCGCATTCTTGGCCTTCTTAATCATTCATCATCATTATGAGAATGTTCCTCAAAGGAGGATGTGGGTAAAGCCATGGGTAGCAAGGCGACGAGAACAAGGTTGTCATCACAATCTTTTCTTAGAATTGCAATTGGAAGACCCAAATAAATTTCGGAGGTAAATGTAATAAAGATGGATTTTGAAAATTGTATTCTGTATTATTTTAAAATATTTTTTTACTTTTTTATGCACAAATAGTACAGGTATAAATAGTAAGTATTCTTTGTTATTTAATTTAACTTTTCTCTTTTTGCGTAGATGTCTTCGAATGAGTGTTGAGATATTCGAAGATCTTGTCATAAAGATAACACCTTTAATTCAGAAACAGAACACGCATCTTAGAGAAAGTATATCACCTGCTGAGAGACTGTCCGTAACATTACGTCACTTAGCAACTGGTAAGACTTATTTTGGGTATGTCTATACTGTTTTTTTTTACGTCGAATTACTTATATTTTAATATTACTCTATATCTTAAAATTTGCAAAAGTTTCACTTGCTTTAAAAAATTTTATCTTTAATTCGCAATTTAAGAGACAAATTAAGTTGCTATTTTCATGTAATGTATGTTAATTTAAAATATGATGTTTAACCCTAAATTTTTTTTATTTTTAAATTTAAATTATTTTGTTTATTTTATAGGTGAAACTCAAGAATCCCTTTCAATGAATTTTAGACTTGGACAGAGTACTATTTCTGGCATAATAAAAGAAACATGCTATGCTCTGAGAAGTATTCTTCAAGAATCTTATCTAAAAATTCCTGATTCTGAAGATGCGTGGAAAGTAGTGGCTCGTGACTATGCAGACAGGTGGAATTTTCCACATTGTCTTGGAGTCCAAGACGGTAAACACTGCCGCATTGATCCCCCCTTACAATCTGGGTCTTCGTATTACAATTATAAAGGTGATAATAGCATCATTTTGCTAGCTCTCGTTGACGCTCAACTTAGATTTATTTACATCGATGTCGGTACTAACGGTAGAGCGTGTGATAGAGGAGTATGGAACAAAAGCATCTTCAAAAATGTCCTTGACAAAAACAAATTAAAAATTCCTCGGCCATGTCCTCTACCAGGTACCGATAATGATTTTCCATATGTTATTGTTGCGGACGAAGGTTTTACATTATCGGAAAAAGTCATGATACCTTTCCCTAAAGAACAATGTTCCGAAAAAAGAAATAGAAGAATTTACAACTACAGGTAAGTTGTACCTTTAAAAAAATTTACGAAAAAAAATTTAAAACTTAACACAGAAAACTTATCAGCACTTTTCCTTTTTATATAATGCAGACGTCTCGTGCTAGAAGATGTTCTGAAAATACATTTGGTGTCATGGCCAGCCGTTTTCAAATTTTCAGATCTCCAATGAGATATGATCCGGACGATGCCCGTGATATTATAATAGCTGTATGCTGTTTACATAATATGCTTCGCACTGATGCAGTTGGTTGTGCCATGTATACACCACCATCATATATAGATGTAGAAGATGAACTAACAGGAACGCTTTGCCATGGTGACTGGAGAAATGAACAGATTCAAGGCTTGGTGAATTTTCGAAATCCAGGAGGCTATCGACATGCTAATAGTGCTTTAGCTTTATGTGAAATGTGATGTGACTATTTTAATAGTGTGGGAGCAGTGTCGTGGCAAGATAGAGCTGTAGATAATTAAAATTATTGAATAAACTTTAAAAAACGTTAATAAACTTTTTTGATACAATATAATAATATTGTGTAAACATACAAAATGTAGAACCGAAAATGGCGATTGTTTAACTTTCATTTTAATTCGTATTTTTGTATCTTTGCATACTTTTAAAAACTAAATATGCAAAAAAAACTTAAACATTTACATCACAATGGCACTGCCGACAAAATAAAATCATGAACTGATCAAAAGAATAATTAAGTTACTTAATTGTATCTTAATTCTCTTCAATACTTGGATAACACCTTCCAAATTTTGTCTTCACATGTTTTTCGGTTCTCTGGAGATAATGAACGAAGTCTGATTAGTATGTATTGTACAAAAAAAATACTTTGATCATTTGGTATTTCGAATAGAGAAGATGGAACTGGATCTGATTGGCAGAACTTTTTCAAGGCATCTACAGCCTCCTCTATTATTGCTGGTGTTGATTTCTCTCTTTGATCCTCTCTTAGAAAATAATTGTACCTCTGACGATCGTTTGTTATTTGCAATAACATGATTGTTTGAAAGAGATTGAGATGATAAACATATTTCTGGTAGAGGTGTACTAACTGTAGCTGGTGGATCAAGATCACTATATACACTAGAAGAATTTCCAGAAGATAGCGAGTCTAGATTTTCCATATTTTGTTCGTGTGGTACTAACATAAATTTCTAAAAAAGAATTATGGATACAAAGAAATAATTTTCGGTATTGGCATTAACCGAGATTGTAAAAATATTTTGACTTATTTTCATTTTTAGAAATAATCAAAAAATAACATAAGAGCAATTATTGTGAAAAAAAATTTACCTTCAATGCTTCATCATAGTACACATTGAGAGGTACATCTGCTGTACATGATGTACTATTATTAATTTCATTAGAGAAATTTGAAATTGTAGATTGTATTTCTGAGTTTGTTGTTTCTAATTGGATGGAAGGAATATTTGATTCTGATTCTCCTAGGACACAGGTCTTTTTGAGGAACATCAATCTCTCAAACAAGGGCCACTTGGGCTTGTATATACTATCAGTGCCAGCTTCACTACGTTTTAATTCTTTCACAAGTCTTAAATTTCTTGCAAACATGTCTTTCATATTTTTAAAACGGCTTGACATTATAGCACCTGTATCAACAAGATCTATTAAATAATTAGTGATTTGTGATTTGTAATCACATTCTATTGCTACTCAAAATTTTAGTAAGCAATTGTAATATTGAATACACCAATCCATTTCTAAAACATACCTGTAAAATTTGAACTTAACTGATTAGTTATTTCATCCCATGCTTTAAGCTTCAGGTCTGTTCGTCTATAAATTTCGCTTGTACAATCTCAAAGAAGGGGTTTAGACTCAACAAGATCAGACGATTATCTATTTCTTTAGAAAAATTATGTTTTGGTGGCATTATATATTTCTCTCTTTTATTTTAAAAATCACTACTATTCGAACCTAATTTAGTTTAAGAAAGAAAACAAAAATTAATAACATTATTATTAAAATTATCACTCGCTGTGTGGTGTAAATTTGTGTAAATGTTCTCCGTTTACTCTATATACTTATACTCTAGAGTTACATTCCAAAACGTCCTATCGAAGAAAATTTTACTTGAAATATACATAAAGTGTCTTATATTATATATAACTCTCCGAGGAAAATTTTACTCGATATATAATATAAGACACTTATATGTATAGTTCGAGTAAAATTTTCTTCGAAAGGACGTTTTGAAATCTAATAATAGCGAATTATATTATCTATACTTACAGTATAATAATAATAATGTGTTTAAAACGTACCTTATTTGTGTAACCTTATATTTTTATTTATCTACAGAAGTATAGCAAGAAAAATCTACAGAAGCATATCTACAGAAAATGTAGCAAAGAATTTAACCTTGATGTCAACAATCACGCATGACATGATCAACATAACATGATCAATCGGCGTCCTGTGATTGGCTGCGACTGGCCGCGACTGCGATTGCGACTCGGAAAAATGGCCTGGAAGCCAAATGGTATAGTCGAGTCGCAATCGCTGACCGCTGCTTTTTGATTGGCTGAGGCAGAATCGCAATCGCAGTCGCAGTCCCGAGTCGCTAGTCTGATACGGCCATAAGTCGGTCGCATTATGGGAGCTGTCTCCAAGATTCCTCTCGAGCGTTCCCTCTTCTCGGCTCACCTGAGCATTTTTCTTACCTTCCTACCCGGGTCGCTGGCCAGCTTGTTTCTTTTTAATATACTTATTAATACACTTCTCTATCTGTAAACTGGTATTTTTCTAGAATTACTTATATGTACAATATGTGCTTCGACGTGCTTTCGACGCATGTCGAAAGATGCTATCCGAAGTGCGCGATATGTGGTCGATTCGTGCATAAAATACCAGGCACTAGGAAAATAATAGCATCATTAGATGATGCAGCTTTTTATTCAAAAAGTTCATCGCAATATCTTAGTATTACTGATATTATTTGTGGCAATTATCGGGTGTTTGCGTATAAACGACACAGAACAGATGATTCCAATAATCGAGATGAGCTAAAAACTCATCTCACAGCTTACTGCAGAGTTTTGTCACTGATGCATCCGCATCTTAGTCTAGTCAGAAGGGCTTTTAACATTCTATTTTAAATTGCCAACTGATTCTGAAGAACGTACAATTGAATACATAGAGATTGCAATTCCTAAAATGGTACCTACTCATAAATATTGCTGTTTATGTACTGAAAAAAATAAATTGAAAACAGTCCCAAAAGAAGCCAGAATGCAGTCTTATATCAAACGGAGAGTTTATATTCCGGAAAGAAATCGATGCTGTGAACATCACTTAATTAATAATCGTTTATGTGATGATAATATGAATCTCTTAAAAAGTCGATTCTAATTCGTCTTTCATAAAAATAGAAGAGGTAAAAAAATCTTTGTTTATCAAATGAATGTGATTTAACATTATTTGACAAAATTAGTAATTATAATTTATCTGAAGAGCAGATTCGTATATTCACAGGTCTAACTTGGGACAATATTTTCGAATTGAGTAGAATGATGACATTAATGCGAGATACTGCAGGTTGTACTGTAACTCGAGCATTGATTGTATTTTTATTAAAACTTTGATCCGGAATAAAATGATTGCTTCTATATTACTTGAAAAAGAGCAACTAGTTTCCGAGTATTCATCCTTTGTTATTAATGTTTTCGAAACAAATATTTTATCTAAGTTTGGATTAATGGCAGCGTCTCGAAATGATTTAATTGAAAATAATACCACTGAAATTGTGAAAAAACTCTATGATATTCATGATAAGTTGATACTTATCTGCAATGGAACATATGCTTATCATCAGAAGAGTTCCAACAATGAATATCAAAGAAAATCTTATTCAGGTAAAAAAAAGATGCCATTGTGCAAACCGTTTACAATCTATACAACTAATGGATTTGTAGTTGATATATTGGGGCTGTATCTTGCTAATGTCAATGATGCTAAAATTATGCGACGTGTAATAGAAGACACAAACGGTTTGTGCAATTTAATGCTTCCAGGTGATATTTTCATTGTAGATCGAGGTTTTCACGATGTAAAGTGCCATTTAGAATCTAAAGGATATTATGCCAGCATTAAAAGGTGCACACCATCAATTGAATGCAATGAGTCGCGTTTTGTAACAAAAATTCGTTGGGCAGTAAAGGGCGGTTCACGGAATGATTAAGCAGAAAAATCGTCTTCTTGATCAAAAGTTCGATAATAAAATGCTTCATAAGGTAGGTGTACTTTATCGAATAGCATCGTTTCTTTTGAATCAATTTGGAAAGCGATTAAATTCTGATGACCAAATAGCATCTGAGGTTGTTGAATGAATAATTGCACAAAAAGACTTCGAAAATACTTTGGCTATTGTGGTTGAAGAGAATGGTTGGTTTCGGAAACGATTGCCTTTTCAAAATATGTCCTCCAGTGACTTGCTTGACTTCCCGGAACTAAAAAACTGATTTGAAAATATTATTCACTGGAACTTGTCAGTATTCGCAGGCAATTTTCTACTTAGGAGAAATTCTAAATGAAGGTGATAGTTTGAATTTGTAGTTCCTCAAAAACCAATCCAACATACTGAAGCTTCAAGTACGGTCCCGTCACTTTTCTAAGAAAGTGTATCGATGCTTTATTGAATACATTCCTGATAGTATTGGTCATTCAGGGAAAAAAGATACTTTTATGAGTGCACCAATGAAGAACAGTTGGCTACTGTTCACACATTGCTGCCATTATTTATTATTTATCCTACGGACGATGTTTATCAAAAATTTCGAGACCAGGCCAGCACTTATGTAAACTATTCAAAACAGACAACATCACGCCTATTATCAATGAAGATAGTGATGAAGATTAATTCATCCATATAAATATTGTAAATAATAATATGAGAGTGAGTATGTGAACGAATGTGTATGTGTAATTTATTATTTTGGGAATCATTAATAAACATTTGATTTAATACGATTAGTTTATTTTTTATAATTATTTCATTTAATTATTTTTTTAGTAAAAATTACTTGTTGTAGAATACTGTCTAAAAATTCTACAAAAAAATATGGCGATGGTACAAAAGCATATCATAATTTTAAAAAATATTTTGTCTTTTTAAGTAGCATTAATTTTATTGATTCGAAAAAATTTGGTGTTGTAGAATACTGTCTCAACATTCTACAAAAAGATATGACAATTGTACCAAAAGCATATTAAAACAAAATAAAAATATATCATACTAAAAAAAATAAAAAAAATACTTTATTTTTTATGGGTATCCACTATATTGCTTAAAAAAAAATTGTTTTGTAAAAAACTTCCAAGATTCTACAAAAAAATGTTCATTGTACCAGAAACATATCGGGACTAAAAAAAATCAAGAACATTAATTTATTTTTTTATCAATGTTTTTGTCATCAGAAACGAATTTCCCGAATTTTTAAATATGTCTCACTGATATGTAGACGACATTTTCGCTATCCTACCAAAAGACAAAATTAACCATATTCTTTTTGTTTTCAATGATTATCATGAACGACTCAAATTTACACATGAAACTGAATCTAACGGCATGATCTCTTTCCTTGACGTAACAATAATTACGAACAATCACAGATTAATAACAGATTGGTACCGTAAACCAACATTCTCAGGAAGGTACATCAATTATTTTTCCAATTATCTACTAAGCTACAAAATCAACATAATTAACAATTTAACTGACCATGCTTTATTACTCTCTGATGAAAGGTTTCACAAGACAAACACTGAAATAGTAAAAAACATACTCATTAACAATTGCTTCCCCCATAGACATAATTAATAAACACATTAAGATACGTGTCAATCAATTAAAAAACCAGAACAGTAATTTACATACAAAACAGCAAATTTGATATTAAAAAATGCTTTGTTTTGCCTTTCATCCCGGGAGTCAGCAACAATTTAAAACGTCACACAAACAAAATAGGATTAAACATTGTTGTTGTAAGCCGATTACCACTATATCTATTAAAATTGCGACACGCATCTTTCGAAAGACGTTGCAAAAAGCACCTCTTTCGAAAGACGCACAAGAATCCGCCGCGCTCACGGAAGTCCCAATTAACTTCCGTGAGATTACAACAGCGCACTCGGAAGCAGTTCGTATCGCCCTAGAAATAGGCCCTATGCTGCAAAATCAAACCGCAAAGCTACCGCGTTCCGATGTCGAAACGCTTAGCCTCGCGGAAGCTATCGACGCCCGGTCACTGGCCCCCGAAATTGTGCCAGATATCATAATATATAAACGCGACCACGCCGTGACCGAGCGGAGAGTATCATAACAGCGACCGAGCATCGTCGCATACCGTAAACCTTATCGCGAGTGTTACGTGACATCAACACAGCTGATTGTAAGCGCAAGAAACAGAAATAAAGACAACGAACAAGCACGTAAGAAGCGTCTTCTTTTCTCTTATACACCGAGCCGAACCTTCACCCTTTGGGTCCCAACCCTTCAGGCAGAACGATCCCAACTACCGACGGGAAAGAATTCCCAAAACGAGCAAACGCTCACAACACTGTGCTCACAATTCCTAAAAAATTAAACTCTGTAATAAAAAAGTGAAAAGACAGTCTTGAACACATGCAAAAGACCAACATTGTTTATTGCATCGATTGTAAGAATTGTAATGTAATGTACATTGACCAAACAAAGCAACATTTAAAAACGCGCATAAATGAACATTGCAGAGATTAGAAGTATCAAAGATAATAGATTATTCATGCATGTTATTTTCATATAAATTTAACATTTACAATATTAAATTGGTCATTAACAATAACGCTTTTAATATTCCAAATAAATGACAATAGCTGTAAACATCGATAAAATTATTCGACATTTTTCTACAAACAAAACGAATTTTAAAAAGTATTGAAATAAAATAGAAAATTTGGATACTTAAGAGTGACAAAAATAGTATGTGAAGTCTATGTTGCTATTGCCATGTAGAATACACATAAAAATAAAATATTATAGGTAGAAAATGTTAGATCAATAGGTAGTACAGTATAACATAAAAATTATAAGACAAGAAATACAAAATTCTGACTTACAAATAATAGAAAATAACATCAAATGTAACGATCAATATCTTGCTCCATCTTATAAAGCTAGATATTAATAATTATAATTTTTTATGGTAATAATTTAATGTATTTTATTTAATCTCTTACCTCTTTATACCTCTTATTACCTATTAATCTTTGTACCTCTTATACAATTTTAGAGTAATAAGTTTTCTTGTTTGCGTTCCTAAATTTTCTTAAAAGTCACTAGATTGTCACTGTTTAAAATCTGGCAACTGTTATGAGTGGCACACTCATACCGGTAAGAAAGGTGTCAGTAGCACCGATGACGTAAGTCGGTCAGCTGCAGCAGTCAGGATCGAGCGCATTGCGCGAGGTTCCACGCAATCCACTCGACAATTAGCGCAATGCTCCTTAGATAGCACTTGCTGTCTAAGCAAGAATTTGGAATACTGACCGATTTACGCCTCCTGGTGAAAATGTAAAATTAGAGCGTAGGTCGAATGTAAAGGGAGAGTAATAGAAGCGTTAACAAACCTTCTACGAAACGTAAATTGAAACAATGTTTCAATTTACGCTTTGTAGAAGGTTTGTTAACGCTTCTATTATTCTTCCTTTACATTCGACTTACGCTCGATTGGATCCCGGCGTGATATGTTCGGTGGTGGATTTCTCTAATAATGAGTGACGCGATTGTTTGACGGAAGAAGAATCGGATGTCGCGTGCCAAAAGAAGAATTCGATTTTCGCAATCGTCCCCCGACGCGAAGCAAGCCTTCGTCATCAATAAATGGATTTAGTTCATCAAAACGTGTGCTCTTTCGATGAGGCACCGTAATCTCGCCCGGCTTTGTTTCACGCGATTTCATAAGTCGTTTAATTTCGACCAAAAAATTTTCTCGTTGAATCACTCGTAGAATACGCGTCTCGGCCTCGTTTCTTTCCTCGACGCTGAGCGACCTGTCTAAATTCTCCGAATTCCTACGTTTAGCCAGGAGCCACCTTAGGCCGCGCGCAACTCCGTTAATTAACGTCTGGTACGAAAACGAACAACGGTCAAACGCGCTATGCGTAATCGTTTCTAAAGTCAGGCAAGTGTTTGGCTCAGCCAACTTGCGATCAGATCAATCAGGTTCACGATGAAAACCAGCTTATCTTGGTTCGAGTTCCACACGACACTTAAAGTTTTTAATATGGCGTTCTGTTTGACTGCGCAGTCTAAATTTAGGATTTCTTGATTCATATTGTCAAGCGCGTGCTTGTAATTCTAGGCCTATCACGAGGCCTATTTACCCTACACGAACAAATATGAGTAAGCTGCATACGACGCGTGGCGGAAATGATGCAACCGCCACGTGGATAGCAATAAGCGAGTGTGAAACAATAAGACAATATATTAGGCTTGAAGAAAACAAGCGGTAAATTAATTTTTAGAGAAAATTGACTTATCTGTTGGTGATTCGCAGCGACTGCAGGCGTGGATGACCACTGGGCGGAAGGTGACCTGGTGATGGAGCGACGGTGATGTCGTTGAGACGGTGATTTGCGATGTTTGCGAACTGCTGCGTTTGTTGCGCTGGCGCACGCACAGTTCACATGTTTGACCGTCTCGCACCTCGCGATTACGAGAAACGACTTCCACGAGCTCGCATCTCACAAAAGGCACCAAAAAATGTACGACCGCGCGTGTGGTCGCGTTCCCGCCTTTCGGACTAGTCAATAGGCGGGATAGTTTTTCACAGTTGTTAGCAAGGATTTTATGGTCAACACGTGGGTTAAAGAAATATGCGTAATTTTAGGGCGAACCCAAGGAGGAAAATCCGAGCCCAGCAAAAACCCCCTTTAAAGTTTATTTATCGAAATCACTAAATTACAATGTCGAACAATTTGAGGTGCAAGCGGTTTCTGAAGACGATCGTGCGTTGTATCGATATCGCCTTCGAGGCGTGCGAAAAGAGACTTGGCTCTCGCGGACCGGCTGCAGACACGGTCGCGCGTATCTTTGCAACCGGCTTACGTGCGGTTGCAAAGATCTGATGGCTCGAGAGAGCGCGTGGAAATGAGCATCGAGGCGACTCGATTATATTTGCATACAGGATGGCTGCTACACTTCAACTAGCTCACTACTGTAAGTGGCCCGGGAAAGAACTGAGGCAACGTGCCCGGCCGGTACACGCGCCCCCGCTCTTCTCTCCACTGTTCGGCGTCACCGCCAGCAGTGCCCAAAAAATCGGTCGCTCGGCAATCAGAATCTCATCCGCACGGCGCATTGCGCGGGAGATTCGGATTAGAAAACGAGTATTGCGTGTCAAATGCGAAGAAGTCTGTGTTTTACAATGTATTTTTATGAAGATTGTAACTATTTTGGCAAAGCGTTTTGAAAAAATGTTTTTTCGTTATTTTCTTATGCTATTGTTAACAAACTCGAGGACATTAGTAGTACTTCCGGGTGTTTCCTGGAATTTTTTTATTGTAATAGAAAGGTGAAGATTTTTATTTCACGATTTCGTAAAGATCAACCGCGGAATTGCGCGGTTTTCCATGATATAGATTCATTAATCTTTAGAGGACGGCAAGATCGATTTATCGACTTTTAATAATTCAAGTAAATTTAACGTGATCAGTGCTTTTTATTTTATTTTATCGTCTGAGAAAGATGTTAGACAATATGTAGATAATGTGCAGTGACAATGTGCGATGTGTTTAAAACATTCTATTAGCAAAAGAGCCTCATTTATTTGTTGCGAGTGTGACAAAACTGTTTGCACTGTACCGTGCTTAAAAAAAATTTAATTTTTTACCGCGTGTTTATTTCTGGTTTAAATTGTTCAAATTTTATTTTTTCGTTGTTTTAGGACCATCGAACGTCGAACTAATGATTCGAAAAAAGTTGTTTAACATGTTACAGCAACAAAATTTACCGAACATTAATAAAAAATTGAAGTTTGTAAAAAATTATCTATTAGCCTCTGAAAATTATTCAGACGAAGAAATAAAGGAAATAAAGCATATATTTTCACATTTTAAGTCTAAAATAAAACAAAGATGGGCCACAACATACAAGAAAAAAGTTATATTTATGAAAAAAAGTAGTGATTGGCTCGAAAAAACATTCGCGATTCCTAAAGTAGTAAATCGACGAAGGCGGCCAACGAAGACATTTAAAGTATTGAGTGAGAGGAGTAAAAGAAGAAAAACAGAAGATTTACGTAATTCTACAAATACAGAAGTACTGACTTATGCTGCCCAGGTGAAATTAGGAGCTACAGGAAACAGAGTTGCTACCAAAATACTCAAGTAAATTACCTCCAAAGCGGGCAAGAAAATACAAGAGAGAATACTCTATTACTCTGCAGTAGGACAAAGCACAATTAACGACATTACATGCATTGGCCATGTTGTTGAAGCTGGTCTTTCAAAGACAGTATAAAATAATAAGGAGCACTAATAAAAAGTTATATCCTTACTACAAAAGGCTACAAAAGGCAAAAATAAATTACTACCCGAATAAGGAGTCATATCATGTTACTGATACTTGTGCTGAAATAAATTTACAAAATTTATTGGACCATACGGTTACACGATTGTTGACGCATTTAGAAGGAGTTATACAAACTCTAAATGAAGAAGAAAGTAACGCATTGATGTCGATGTGCAAATGGGGTTGTGACGGATCACAACTAACTCAATATAAGCAGAAATTTTCGAATGATTCTGTTACGTCCAGTCTTATGGGATTTAACACTTTATTTGGTAGGAAGGATATTTCAGGGAGAACAGGTAAGGCAGGGAAGGACGTAACAAAACGTGTAGAATTCCCGTAGGCACACAGATCAAGAGAGAGTAGGTGTCTCGGGTCGAACGCACTTTTTATGACTCAAAAATATAGGTCAACGTGCCAATAGGCCCGCTATAATCCGTTTCGAGTCGTACGTCCGTCGGTCTAAGTTTCGAGTCAACGAATTGAATCGCTTTAACTCGGGATCGGATCAGGTGCAATCTTTGTTCGGGAGGGGCGAGGTAATTGAAACTTAAATAAATGATGAAGTTTACGTAAAATTAACAAAAGTATTTATTCTAATAACAAATAAAAATGAAAAAATAAAAATAGAAATAAGCGCTAAAGTCGTGGTTTGACAATTTTGTAATAACGGTATAATCGAATTTAAAATACATAGTAAGTGTATATAGTTGTACAAATATTATATAAGTATGTGGTGGGCGGAGAAAGGGAAACAAAGAGATTTTTGTTTTTAATTCTATAGTATTAACGGTAAACGCGGAGCAAAAAAATAGACAAAGGGTTTATTAAATGGTTACATGAGAAAAACAGAGATGCTTGAAATCGTAAGAGGATAAAGAATAATGTGGGAGAGAGTGGGGGTGGGACATCTTCGAGTTTTGGGAAACTAATCAGAGAGTACGATCAAAAAAGCTCGAGATTCGCATACTGGTTCGTGTAAGTGTGTGGGAACTTGAGATTCGCACACGGGAGCCTCAGGTTCGTATAAGTGTGGGGGAACTTAAGATTCGCACACGGGAGCCTCAGGTTCGTGTAAGTGTGTAGGAACTTAAGATTCGCACACGGGAGCCTCAAGTTCGTATGAGCGTGAGGGAATTATTTATAAATAATAGGAGGGTGTCTTAAAGAATTAAAACGGAAAGGAGTAGATGAGTAACGTAAAAACAAAGAAAGAAATTGTGATTGTGGGACTTACTCATTACTGGTTCTCGAATAAATCCGTTGGAATTGAAGGGATTTCCTGACCAAATGGAACGGCACTAAAGTTTATTCGCGCACTGATTCTACATGATTATTAACTAACTGACTAACCAACAACTGACTTACTCATTGACCAACTAACTAACAACTGACAACTAACTCGTTCTCTTCAAGATTTGGTATTATATATACAGAGTCTTACAGGGGGAGGATCCAGATGTGGGTGGTTCAAATATTCTAACTAGTAGCACTCTTTCAGGATTGTGTGGTGGGTGAATTCTACGTTTTCTTATTGGAAAAATAGTTTTTCCTCTTTGCCCAATCATACATTGAGTAATCTGTCAAAAGTTTCTCTGTTTCCTCCCACATTCTTTCAATTTTATCGAAGGGATCCGACCTATCGCGTAGGTTATCTTCCCTTTGGGTGTAAGAGATAAATATTTTTTTTCTATCGTGCTAGACGTGCTACGGTATGGTTTGCAGATGGAGGAAACGGTGATTTATTTTTTGCTTATGTTTAGATACTTCGTTGCTCATTTTTTGTGAGGAAACGTGAAACTTTGCTTAGATCCTATGTTTGTTTTTGAATTTCTATTTTCAGAATTTATTATTTGTTGACTCAATATTCAAAAGGAGTCGGAATTATCAACTTGGTCGTTTCGTCCATCCATGTTTGTCATCACGTTTCTAACAGACTAATCCTAGACGCGTGAAAAATTATCGGAGACCGTTGAAATGGAATTTCTTTTGTAAATTATTTGTTTCTTTGACGAAGGGAAATCGTGGAGTCTGCCGGACGTAACAATTCTGATTCCGATGCAAACATTTTTCAGAGTTCTTTTGAACCACTTCAACTAATTTGTAACATACATAACACAAAGTTAATTTGGCAGAATCCAACTCCTTCTTCGCCACGATATTGTCGCCCTTAAAATAAGATTTGTCAAAGAATCTACTGATATAACAAACGAAGAAATATATACTATATACACTATATACAAAATTCAATAAATTCGTTACAATATACGAAAGTGACATTAGCAGACAAATTTTTTTCTGTCAAACATACAATGATGCTCACCATAGTTGACACTAAGATGTGTAACAGTGTCACTCAAACAACTTCCACGATGAGGTATTACATTTGTGGTGCAACATCTAAAGACTTCAATAATTTAATAATTAAAAAAGACGTTGAATCAGAGACACTTAAATTTGGATTATTGATTTTGCACGCCAGGATCCGTATATTTGAAAGTTTATTGCATCTGTCGTATAAACTGCCTGTCAAGAAATGGCAGTTAAGATTAGAAAATAAAAAAGCCATTG